>NW_027144307.1:0-39123 GCF_026170545.1 Melanerpes formicivorus | reverse complement strand
TGCCATCTGATCTAACTTCTGGAGGCAGTCAAAATGATCCTTAGAATTCTTCCTACCTTATTCCTGTGCTGAGATACAGGCTGCTCCAACCTTGCTGTAAAATGCTTGATTTCGAGAGTGAGCGAAACTAATGAAAACATTGTTGGGGTAAAACCTAAAGGGAAAGACCTAGCACCAAATCCAATTTGCCAATCTGATCTAACTTCTGGAGGCAGTCAAAATGAGCCTTAGAATTCTTCCCTACCTTATTCCTGTGCTGAGATACAGGCTGCTCCAACCTGCTGTAAAATGCTTGATTTCGAGAGTGAGCGAAACTAATGAAACATTGTTGGGGTAAAACCTAAAGGGAAAGACCTAGCACCAAATCCAATTGCCATCTGATCTAACTTCTGGAGGCAGTCCAAAATGATCCTTAGAATTCTTCCCTACCTTATTCCTGTGCTGAGATACAGGCTGCTCCAACCTGCTGTAAAATGCTTGATTTCGAGAGTGAGCGAAACTAATGAAAACATTGTTGGGGTAAAACCTAAAGGGAAAGACCTAGCACCAAATCCAATTTGCCATCTGATCTAACTTCTGGAGGCAGTCAAAATGAGCCTTAGAATTCTTCCCTACCTTATTCCTGTGCTGAGATACAGGCTGCTCCAACCTGCTGTAAAATGCTTGATTTCGAGAGTGAGCGAAACTAATGACAACATTGTTGGGGTAAAACCTAAAGGGAAAGACCTAGCACCAAATCCAATTTGCCATCTGATCTAACTTCTGGAGGCAGTCAAAATGATCCTTAGAATTCTTCCCTACCTTATTCCTGTGCTGAGATACAGGCTGCTCCAACCTGCTGTAAAATGCTTGATTTCGAGAGTGAGCGAAACTAATGAAAACATTGTTGGGGTAAAACCTAAAGGGAAAGACCTAGCACCAAATCCAATTTGCCATCTGATCTAACTTCTGGAGGCAGTCAAAATGAGCCTTAGAATTCTTCCCTACCTTATTCCTGTGCTGAGATACAGGCTGCTCCAACCTGCTGTAAAATGCTTGATTTCGAGAGTGAGCGAAACTAATGAAAACATTGTTGGGGTAAAACCTAAAGGGAAAGACCTAGCACCAAATCCAATTTGCCATCTGATCTAACTTCTGGAGGCAGTCAAAATGATCCTTAGAATTCTTCCCTACCTTATTCCTGTGCTGAGATACAGGCTGCTCCAACCTGCTGTAAAATGCTTGATTTCGAGAGTGAGCGAAACTAATGAAAACATTGTTGGGGTAAAACCTAAAGGGAAAGACCTAGCACCAAATCCAATTTGCCATCTGATCTAACTTCTGGAGGCAGTCAAAATGAGCCTTAGAATTCTCCCTACCTTATTCCTGTGCTGAGATACAGGCTGCTCCAACCTGCTGTAAAATGCTTGATTTCGAGAGTGAGCGAAACTAATGAAAACATTGTTGGGGTAAAACCTAAGGGAAAGACCTAGCACCAAATCCAATTTGCCATCTGATCTAACTTCTGGAGGCAGTCAAAATGATCCTTAGAATTCTTCCCTACCTTATTCCTGTGCTGAGATACAGGCTGCTCCAACCTGCTGTAAAATGCTTGATTTCGAGAGTGAGCGAAACTAATGAAAACATTGTTGGGGTAAAACCTAAAGGGAAAGACCTAGCACCAAATCCAATTTGCCATCTGATCTAACTTCTGGAGGCAGTCAAAATGATCCTTAGAATTCTTCCCTACCTTATTCCTGTGCTGAGATACAGGCTGCTCCTACCTGCTGTAAAATGCTTGATTTCGAGAGTGAGCGAAACTAATGACAACATTGTTGGGGTAAAACCTAAAGGGAAAGACCTAGCACCAAATCCAATTTGCCATCTGATCTAACTTCTGGAGGCAGTCAAAATGAGCCTTAGAATTCTTCCCTACCTTATTCCTGTGCTGAGATACAGGCTGCTCCAACCTGCTGTAAAATGCTTGATTTCGAGAGTGAGCGAAACTAATGAAAACATTGTTGGGGGTAAAACCTAAAGGGAAAGACCTAGCACCAAATCCAATTTGCCATCTGATCTAACTTCTGGAGGCAGTCAAAATGAGCTTTAGAATTCTTCCCCATCCTTATTCCTGTGCTGAGATACAGGCTGCTCCAACCTGCTGTAAAATGCTTGATTTCGAGAGTGAGCGAAACTAATGAAAACATTGTTGGGGTAAAACCTAAAGGGAAAGACCTAGCACCAAATCCAATTTGCCATCTGATCTAACTTCTGGAGGCAGTCAAAATGAGCCCTTAGAATTCTTCCCTACCTTATTCCTGTGCTGAGATACAGGCTGCTCCAACCTGCTGTAAAATGCTTGATTTCGAGAGTGAGCGAAACTAATGAAAACATTGTTGGGGTAAAACCTAAAGGGAAAGACCTAGCACCAAATCCAATTTGCCATCTGATCTAACTTCTGGAGGCAGTCAAAATGATCCTTAGAATTCTTCCCTACCTTATTCCTGTGCTGAGATACAGGCTGCTCCAACCTGCTGTAAAATGCTTGATTTCGAGAGTGAGCGAAACTAATGAAAACATTGTTGGGGGTAAAACCTAAAGGGAAAGACCTAGCACCAAATCCAATTTGCCATCTGATCTAACTTCTGGAGGCAGTCAAAATGAGCCTTAGAATTCTTCCCTACCTTATTCCTGGTGCTGAGATACAGGCTGCTCCAACCTGCTGTAAAATGCTTGATTTCGAGATGTGAGCGAAACTAATGAAAACATTGTTGGGGTAAAACCTAAAGGGAAAGACCTAGCACCAAATCCAATTTGCCATCTGATCTACTTCTGGAGGCAGTCAAAATGATCCTTAGAATTCTTCCCTACCTTATTCCTGTGCTGAGATACAGGCTGCTCCAACCTGCTGTAAAATGCTTGATTTCGAGAGTGAGCGAAACTAATGAAAACATTGTTGGGGTAAAACCTAAAGGGAAAGACCTAGCACCAAATCCAATTTGCCATCTGATCTAACTTCTGGAGGCAGTCAAAATGAGCCTTAGAATTCTTCCCTACCTTATTCCTGTGCTGAGATACAGGCTGCTCCAACCTGCTGTAAAATGCTTGATTTCGAGAGTGAGCGAAACTAATGAAAACATTGTTGGGGTAAAACCTAAAGGGAAAGACCTAGCACCAAATCCAATTTGCCATCTGATCTAACTTCTGGAGGCAGTCAAAATGATCCTTAGAATTCTTCCCTACCTTATTCCTGTGCTGAGATACAGGCTGCTCCAACCTGCTGTAAAATGCTTGATTTCGAGAGTGAGCGAAACTAATGAAAACATTGTTGGGGTAAAACCTAAAGGGAAAGACCCTAGCACCAAATCCAATTTGCCATCTGATCTAACTTCTGGAGGCAGTCAAAATGAGCCTTAGAATTCTTCCCTACCTTATTCCTGTGCTGAGATACAGGCTGCTCCAACCTGCTGTAAAATGCTTGATTTCGAGAGTGAGCGAAACTAATGAAAACATTGTTGGGGTAAAACCTAAAGGGAAAGACCTAGCACCAAATCCAATTTGCCATCTGATCTAACTTCTGGAGGCAGTCAAAATGATCCTTAGAATTCTTCCCTACCTTATTCCTGTGCTGAGATACAGGCTGCTCCAACCTGCTGTAAAATGCTTGATTTCTGAGAGTGAGCGAAACTAATGAAAACATTGTTGGGGTAAAACCTAAAGGGAAAGACCTAGCACCAATCCAATTTGCCATCTGATCTAACTTCTGGAGGCAGTCAAAATGATCCTTAGAATTCTTCCCTACCTTATTCCTGTGCTGAGATACAGGCTGCTCCAACCTGCTGTAAAATGCTTGATTTCGAGAGTGAGCAAACTAATGAAAACATTGTTGGGGTAAAACCTAAAGGGAAAGGACCTAGCACCAAATCCAATTTGCCATCTGATCTAACTTCTGGAGGCAGTCAAAATGAGCCTTAGAATTCTTCCCTACCTTATTCCTGTGCTGAGATACAGGCTGCTCCAACCTGCTGTAAAATGCTTGATTTCGAGAGGTGAGCGAAACTAATGAAAACATTGTTGGGGTAAAACCTAAAGGGAAAGACCTAGCACCAAATCCAATTTGCCATCTGATCTAACTTCTGGAGGCAGTCAAAATGATCCTTAGAATTCTTCCCTACCTTATTCCTGTGCTGAGATACAGGGCTGCTCCAACCTGCTGTAAAATGCTTGATTTCCGAGAGTGAGCAAAACTAATGAAAACATTGTTGGGGTAAAACCTAAAGGGAAAGACCTAGCACCAAATCCAATTTGCCATCTGATCTAACTTCTGGAGGCAGTCAAAATGAGCCTTAGAATTCTTCCCTACCTTATTCCTGTGCTGAGATACAGGCTGCTCCAACCTGCTGTAAAATGCTTGATTTCGAGAGTGAGCGAAACTAATGAAAACATTGTTGGGGTAAAACCTAAAGGGAAAGACCTAGCACCAAATCCAATTTGCCATCTGATCTAACTTCTGGAGGCAGTCAAAATGAGCCTTAGAATTCTTCCCTACCTTATTCCTGTGCTGAGATACAGGCTGCTCCAACCTGCTGTAAAATGCTTGATTTCGAGAGGTGAGCGAAACTAATGAAAACATTGTTGGGGTAAAACCTAAAGGGAAAGACCTAGCACCAAATCCAATTTTGCCATCTGATCTAACTTCTGGAGGCAGTCAAAATGATCCTTAGAATTCTTCCCTACCTTATTCCTGTGCTGAGATACAGGCTGCTCCAACCTGCTGTAAAATGCTTGATTTCGAGAGTGAGCGAAACTAATGAAAACATTGTTGGGGTAAAACCTAAAGGGAAAGACCTAGCACCAAATCCAATTTGCCATCTGATCTAACTTCTGGAGGCAGTCAAAATGATCCTTAGAATTCTTCCCTACCTTATTCCTGTGCTGAGATACAGGCTGCTCCAACCTGCTGTAAAATGCTTGATTTTCGAGAGTGAGCGAAACTAATGAAAACATTGTTGGGGTAAAACCTAAAGGGAAAGACCTAGCACCAAATCCAATTTGCCATCTGATCTAACTTCTGGAGGCAGTCAAAATGAGCCTTAGAATTCTTCCCTACCTTATTCCTGTGCTGAGATACAGGCTGCTCCAACCTGCTGTAAAATGCTTGATTTCGAGAGTGAGCGAAACTAATGAAAACATTGTTGGGGTAAAACCTAAAGGGAACGACCTAGCACCAAATCCAATTTGCCATCTGATCTAACTTCTGGAGGCAGTCAAAATGAGCCTTAGAATTCTTCCCTACCTTATTCCTGTGCTGAGATACAGGCTGCTCCAACCTGCTGTAAAATGCTTGATTTCGAGAGTGAGCGAAACTAATGAAAACATTGTTGGGGTAAAACCTAAAGGGAAAGACCTAGCACCAAATCCAATTTGCCATCTGATCTAACTTCTGGAGGCAGTCAAAATGAGCCTTAGAATTCTTCCCTACCTTATTCCTGTGCTGAGATACAGGCTGCTCCAACCTGCTGTAAAATGCTTGATTTCGAGAGTGAGCGAAACTAATGAAAACATTGTTGGGGTAAAACCTAAAGGGAAAGACCTAGCACCAAAATCCAATTTGCCATCTGATCTAACTTCTGGAGGCAGTCAAAATGAGCCTTAGAATTCTTCCCTACCTTATTCCTGTGCTGAGATACAGGCTGCTCCAACCTGCTGTAAAATGCTTGATTTCGAGAGTGAGCGAAACTAATGACAACATTGTTGGGGTAAAACCTAAAGGGAAAGACCTAGCACCAAATCCAATTTGCCATCTGATCTAACTTCTGGAGGCAGTCAAAATGAGCCTTAGAATTCTTCCCTACCTTATTCCTGTGCTGAGATACAGGCTGCTCCAACCTGCTGTAAAATGCTTGATTTCGAGAGTGAGCGAAACTAATGAAAACATTGTTGGGGTAAAACCTAAAGGGAAAGACCTAGCACCAAATCCAATTTGCCATCTGATCTAACTTCTGGAGGCAGTCAAAATGAGCCTTAGAATTCTTCCCTACCTTATTCCTGTGCTGAGATACAGGCTGCTCCAACCTGCTGTAAAATGCTTGATTTTCGAGAGTGAGTGAAACTAATGAAAACATTGTTGGGGTAAAACCTAAAGGGAAAGACCTAGCACCAAATCCAATTTGCCATCTGATCTAACTTCTGGAGGCAGTCAAAATGATCCTTAGAATTCTTCCCTACCGTATTCCTGTGCTGAGATACAGGCTGCTCCAACCTGCTGTAAAATGCTTGATTTCGAGAGTGAGCGAAACTAATGAAAACATTGTTGGGGTAAAACCTAAAGGGAAAGACCTAGCACCAAATCCAATTTGCCATCTGATCTAACTTCTGGAGGCAGTCAAAATGATCCTTAGAATTCTTCCCTACCTTATTCCTGTGCTGAGATACAGGCTGCTCCAACCTGCTGTAAAATGCTTGATTTCGAGAGTGAGCGAAACTAATGACAACATTGTTGGGGTAAAACCTAAAGGGAAAGACCTAGCACCAAATCCAATTTGCCATCTGATCTAACTTCTGGAGGCAGTCAAAATGATCCTTAGAATTCTTCCCTACCTTATTCCTGTGCTGAGATACAGGCTGCTCCAACCTGCTGTAAAATGCTTGATTTCGAGAGTGAGCGAAACTAATGAAAACATTGTTGGGGTAAAACCTAAAGGGAAAGACCTAGCACCAAATCCAATTTGCCATCTGATCTAACTTCTGGAGGCAGTCAAAATGAGCCTTAGAATTCTTCCCTACCTTATTCCTGTGCTGAGATACAGGCTGCTCCAACCTGCTGTAAAATGCTTGATTTCGAGAGTGAGCGAAACTAATGAAAACATTGTTGGGGTAAAACCTAAAGGGAAAAGACCTAGCACCAAATCCAATTTGCCATCTGATCTAACTTCTGGAGGCAGTCAAATGAGCCTTAGAATTCTTCCCTACCTTATTCCTGTTGCTGAGATACAGGCTGCTCCAACCTGCTGTAAAATGCTTGATTTCGAGAGTGAGCGAAACTAATGAAAACATTGTTGGGGTAAAACCTAAAGGGAAAGACCTAGCACCAAATCCAATTTGCCATCTGATCTAACTTCTGGAGGCAGTCAAAATGAGCCTTAGAATTCTTCCCTACCTTATTCCTGTGCTGAGATACAGGCTGCTCCAACCTGCTGTAAAATGCTTGATTTCGAGAGTGAGCGAAACTAATGACAACATTGTTGGGGTAAAACCTAAAGGGAAAGACCTAGCACCAAATCCAATTTGCCATCTGATCTAACTTCTGGAGGCAGTCAAAATGAGCCTTAGAATTCTTCCCTACCTTATTCCTGTGCTGAGATACAGGCTGCTCCAACCTGCTGTAAAATGCTTGATTTCGAGAGTGAGCGAAACTAATGAAAACATTGTTGGGGTAAAAACCTAAAGGGAAAGACCTAGCACCAAATCCAATTTGCCATCTGATCTAACTTCTGGAGGCAGTCAAAATGAGCCTTAGAATTCTTCCCTACCTTATTCCTGTGCTGAGATACAGGCTGCTCCAACCTGCTGTAAATGCTTGATTTCGAGAGTGAGCGAAACTAATGAAAACATTGTTGGGGTAAAACCTAAAGGGAAAGACCTAGCACCAAATCCAATTTGCCATCTGATCTAACTTCTGGAGGCAGTCAAAATGAGCCTTAGAATTCTTCCCTACCTTATTCCTGTGCTGAGATACAGGCTGCTCCAACCTGCTGTAAAATGCTTGATTTCGAGAGTGAGCGAAACTAATGAAAACATTGTTGGGGTAAAACCTAAAGGGAAAGACCTAGCACCAAATCCAATTTGCCATCTGATCTAACTTCTGGAGGCAGTCAAAATGAGCCTTAGAATTCTTCCCTACCTTATTCCTGTGCTGAGATACAGGCTGCTCCAACCTGCTGTAAAATGCTTGATTTCGAGAGTGAGCGAAACTAATGAAAACATTGTTGGGGTAAAACCTAAAGGGAAAGACCTAGCACCAAATCAATTTGCCATCTGATCTAACTTCTGGAGGCAGTCAAAATGATCCTTAGAATTCTTCCCTACCTTATTCCTGTGCTGAGATACAGGCTGCTCCAACCTGCTGTAAAAATGCTTGATTTCGAGAGTGAGCGAAACTAATGAAAACATTGTTGGGGTAAAACCTAAAGGGAAAGACCTAGCACCAAATCCAATTTGCCATCTGATCTAACTTCTGGAGGCAGTCAAAATGATCCTTAGAATTCTTCCCTACCTTATTCCTGTGCTGAGATACAGGCTGCTCCTACCTGCTGTAAAATGCTTGATTTCGAGAGTGAGCGAAACTAATGACAACATTGTTGGGGTAAAACCTAAAGGGAAAGACCTAGCACCAAATCCAATTTGCCATCTGATCTAACTTCTGGAGGCAGTCAAAATGAGCCTTAGAATTCTTCCTACCTTATTCCTGTGCTGAGATACAGGCTGCTCCAACCTGCTGTAAAATGCTTGATTTCGAGAGTGAGCGAAACTAATGAAAACATTGTTGGGGTAAAACCTAAAGGGGAAAGACCTAGCACCAAATCCAATTTGCCATCTGATCTAACTTCTGGAGGCAGTCAAAATGATCCTTAGAGTTCTTCCCTACCTTATTCCTGTGCTGAGATACAGGCTGCTCCTACCTGCTGTAAAATGCTTGATTTCGAGAGTGAGCGAAACTAATGAAAACATTGTTGGGGTAAAACCTAAAGGGAAAGACCTAGCACCAAATCCAATTTGCCATCTGATCTAACTTCTGGAGGCAGTCAAAATGAGCCTTAGAATTCTTCCCTACCTTATTCCTGTGCTGAGATACAGGCTGCTCCAACCTGCTGTAAAATGCTTGATTTCGAGAGTGAGCGAAACTAATGAAAACATTGTTGGGGTAAAACCTAAAGGGAAAGACCTAGCACCAAATCCAATTTGCCATCTGATCTAACTTCTGGAGGCAGTCAAAATGAGCCTTAGAATTCTTCCCTACCTTATTCCTGTGCTGAGATACAGGCTGCTCCAACCTGCTGTAAAATGCTTGATTTCGAGAGTGAGCGAAACTAATGAAAACATTGTTGGGGTAAAACCTAAAGGGAAAGACCTAGCACCAAATCCAATTTGCCATCTGATCTAACTTCTGGAGGCAGTCAAAATGATCCTTAGAATTCTCCCTACCTTATTCCTGTGCTGAGATACAGGCTGCTCCAACCTGCTGTAAAATGCTTGATTTCGAGAGTGAGCGAAACTAATGAAAACATTGTTGGGGTAAAACCTAAAGGGAAAGACCTAGCACCAAATCCAATTTGCCATCTGATCTAACTTCTGGAGGCAGTCAAAATGAGCCTTAGAATTCTTCCCTACCTTATTCCTGTGCTGAGATACAGGCTGCTCCAACCTGCTGTAAAATGCTTGATTTCGAGAGTGAGCGAAACTAATGAAAACATTGTTGGGGTAAAACCTAAAGGGAAAGACCTAGCACCAAATCCAATTTGCCATCTGATCTAACTTCTGGAGGCAGTCAAAATGAGCCTTAGAATTCTTCCCTACCTTATTCCTGTGCTGAGATACAGGCTGCTCCAACCTGCTGTAAAATGCTTGATTTCGAGAGTGAGCGAAACTAATGAAAACATTGTTGGGGTAAAACCTAAAGGGAAAGACCTAGCACCAAATCCAATTTGCCATCTGATCTAACTTCTGGAGGCAGTCAAAATGATCCTTAGAATTCTTCCCTACCTTATTCCTGTGCTGAGATACAGGCTGCTCCAACCTGCTGTAAAATGCTTGATTTCGAGAGTGAGCGAAACTAATGAAAACATTGTTGGGGGTAAAACCTAAAGGGAAAGACCTAGCACCAAATCCAATTTGCCATCTGATCTAACTTCTGGAGGGCAGTCAAAATGATCCTTAGAATTCTTCCCTACCTTATTCCTGTGCTGAGATACAGGCTGCTCCAACCTGCTGTAAAATGCTTGATTTCGAGAGTGAGCGAAACTAATGAAAACATTGTTGGGGTAAAACCTAAAGGGAAAGACCTAGCACCAAATCCAATTTGCCATCTGATCTAACTTCTGGAGGCAGTCAAAATGAGCCTTAGAATTCTTCCCTACCTTATTCCTGTGCTGAGATACAGGCTGCTCCAACCTGCTGTAAAATGCTTGATTTCGAGAGTGAGCGAAACTAATGAAAACATTGTTGGGGTAAAACCTAAAGGGAAAGACCTAGCACCAAATCCAATTTGCCATCTGATCTAACTTCTGGAGGCAGTCAAAATGATCCTTAGAATTCTTCCCTACCTTATTCCTGTGCTGAGATACAGGCTGCTCCAACCTGCTGTAAAATGCTTGATTTCGAGAGTGAGCGAAACTAATGAAAACATTGTTGGGGTAAAACCTAAAGGGAAAGACCTAGCACCAAATCCAATTTGCCATCTGATCTAACTTCTGGAGGCAGTCAAAATGATCCTTAGAATTCTTCCCTACCTTATTCCTGTGCTGAGATACAGGCTGCTCCAACCCTGCTGTAAAATGCTTGATTTCGAGAGTGAGCAAAACTAATGAAAACATTGTTGGGGTAAAACCTAAAGGGAAAGACCTAGCACCAAATCCAATTTGCCATCTGATCTAACTTCTGGAGGCAGTCAAAATGAGCCTTAGAATTCTTCCCTACCTTATTCCTGTGCTGAGATACAGGCTGCTCCAACCTGCTGTAAAATGCTTGATTTCGAGAGTGAGCGAAACTAATGAAAACATTGTTGGGGTAAAACCTAAAGGGAAAGACCTAGCACCAAATCCAATTTGCCATCTGATCTAACTTCTGGAGGCAGTCAAAATGATCTTAGAATTCTTCCCTACCTTATTCCTGTGCTGAGATACAGGCTGCTCCAACCTGCTGTAAAATGCTTGATTTCGAGAGTGAGCGAAACTAATGAAAACATTGTTGGGGTAAAACCTAAAGGGAAAGACCTAGCACCAAATCCAATTTGCCATCTGATCTAACTTCTGGAGGCAGTCAAAATGATCCTTAGAATTCTTCCCTACCTTATTCCTGTGCTGAGATACAGGCTGCTCCAACTGCTGTAAAATGCTTGATTTCGAGAGTGAGCAAAACTAATGAAAACATTGTTGGGGTAAAACCTAAAGGGAAAGACCTAGCACCAAATCCAATTTGCCATCTGATCTAACTTCTGGAGGCAGTCAAAATGAGCCTTAGAATTCTTCCCTACCTTATTCCTGTGCTGAGATACAGGCTGCTCCAACCTGCTGTAAAATGCTTGATTTCGAGAGTGAGCGAAACTAATGAAAACATTGTTGGGGTAAAACCTAAAGGGAAAGACCTAGCACCAAATCCAATTTGCCATCTGATCTAACTTCTGGAGGCAGTCAAAATGAGCCTTAGAATTCTTCCCTACCTTATTCCTGTGCTGAGATACAGGCTGCTCCAACCTGCTGTAAAATGCTTGATTTCGAGAGTGAGCGAAACTAATGAAAACATTGGTGGGGTAAAACCTAAAGGGAAAGACCTAGCACCAAATCCAATTTGCCATCTGATCTAACTTCTGGAGGCAGTCAAAATGAGCCTTAGAATTCTTCCCTACCTTATTCCTGTGCTGAGATACAGGCTGCTCCAACCTGCTGTAAAATGCTTGATTTCGAGAGTGAGCGAAACTAATGAAAACATTGTTGGGGGTAAAACCTAAAGGGAAAGACCTAGCACCAAATCCAATTTGCCATCTGATCTAACTTCTGGAGGCAGTCAAAATGATCCTTAGAATTCTTCCCTACCTTATTCCTGTGCTGAGATACAGGCTGCTCCAACCTGCTGTAAAATGCTTGATTTCGAGAGTGAGCGAAACTAATGAAAACATTGTTGGGGTAAACCTAAAGGGAAAGACCTAGCACCAAATCCAATTTGCCATCTGATCTAACTTCTGGAGGCAGTCAAAATGAGCCTTAGAATTCTTCCCTACCTTATTCCTGTGCTGAGATACAGGCTGCTCCAACCTGCTGTAAAATGCTTGATTTCGAGAGGTGAGCGAAACTAATGAAAACATTGTTGGGGTAAAACCTAAAGGGAAAGACCTAGCACCAAATCCAATTTGCCATCTGATCTAACTTCTGGAGGCAGTCAAAATGAGCCTTTAGAATTCTTCCCTACCTTATTCCTGTGCTGAGATACAGGCTGCTCCAACCTGCTGTAAAATGCTTGATTTCGAGAGTGAGCGAAACTAATGAAAACATTGTTGGGGTAAAACCTAAAGGGAAAGACCTAGCACCAAATCCAATTTGCCATCTGATCTAACTTCTGGAGGCAGTCAAAATGAGCCTTAGAATTCTTCCCTACCTTATTCTGTGCTGAGATACAGGCTGCTCCAACCTGCTGTAAAATGCTTGATTTCGAGAGTGAGCGAAACTAATGAAAACATTGTTGGGGTAAAACCTAAAGGGAAAGACCTAGCACCAAATCCAATTTGCCATCTGATCTAACTTCTGGAGGCAGTCAAAATGAGCCTTAGAATTCTTCCCTACCTTATTCCTGTGCTGAGATACAGGCTGCTCCAACCTGCTGTAAAATGCTTGATTTCGAGAGTGAGCGAAACTAATGACAACATTGTTGGGGGTAAAACCTAAAGGGAAAGACCTCGCACCAAATCCAATTTGCCATCTGATCTAACTTCTGGAGGCAGTCAAAATGAGCCTTAGAATTCTTCCCTACCTTATTCCTGTGCTCGAGATACAGGCTGCCTCCAACCTGCTGTAAAATGCTTGATTTCGAGAGTGAGCGAAACTAATGAAAACATTGTTGGGGTAAAACCTAAAGGGAAAGACCTAGCACCAAATCCAATTTGCCATCTGATCTAACTTCTGGAGGCAGTCAAAATGAGCCTTAGAATTCTTCCCTACCTTATTCCTGTGCTGAGATACAGGCTGCTCCAACCTGCTGTAAAATGCTTGATTTCGAGAGTGAGTGAAACTAATGAAAAACATTGTTGGGGTAAAACCTAAAGGGAAAGACCTAGCACCAATCCAATTTGCCATCTGATCTAACTTCTGGAGGCAGTCAAAATGAGCCTTAGAATTCTTCCCTACCTTATTCCTGTGCTGAGATACAGGCTGCTCCAACCTGCTGTAAAATGCTTGATTTCGAGAGTGAGCCGAAACTAATGAAAACATTGTTGGGGTTAAACCTAAAGGGAAAGACCTAGCACCAAATCCAATTTGCCATCTGATCTAACTTCTTGGAGGCAGTCAAAATGATCCTTAGAATTCTTCCCTACCTTATTCCTGTGCTGAGATACAGGCTGCTCCAACCTGCTGTAAAATGCTTGATTTCGAGAGTGAGCGAAACTAATGACAACATTGTTGGGGTAAAACCTAAAGGGAAAGACCTAGCACCAAATCCAATTTGCCATCTGATCTAACTTCTGGAGGCAGTCAAAATGAGCCTTAGAATTCTTCCCTACCTTATTCCTGTGCTGAGATACAGGCTGCTCCAACCTGCTGTAAAATGCTTGATTTCGAGAGTGAGCGAAACTAATGACAACATTGTTGGGGTTAAACCTAAAGGGAAAGACCTAGCACCAAATCCAATTTGCCATCTGATCTAACTTCTGGAGGCAGTCAAAATGAGCCTTAGAATTCTTCCCTACCTTATTCCTGTGCTGAGATACAGGCTGCTCCAACCTGCTGTAAAATGCTTGATTTCGAGAGTGAGTGAAACTAATGAAAACATTGTTGGGGTAAAACCTAAAGGGAAAGACCTAGCACCAAATCCAATTTGCCATCTGATCTAACTTCTGGAGGCAGTCAAAATGAGCCTTAGAATTCTTCCCTACCTTATTCCTGTGCTGAGATACAGGCTGCTCCAACCTGCTGTAAAATGCTTGATTTCGAGATGTGAGCGAAACTAATGAAAACATTGTTGGGGTAAAACCTAAAGGGAAAGACCTAGCACCAAATCCAATTTGCCATCTGATCTAACTTCTGGAGGCAGTCAAAATGAGCCTTAGAATTCTTCCCTACCTTATTCCTGTGCTGAGATACAGGCTGCTCCAACCTGCTGTAAAATGCTTGATTTCGAGATGTGAGCGAAACTAATGAAAACATTGTTGGGGTAAAAACCTAAAGGGAAAGACCTAGCACCAAATCCAATTTGCCATCTGATCTAACTTCTGGAGGCAGTCAAAATGAGCCTTAGAATTCTTCCCTACCTTATTCCTGTGCTGAGATACAGGCTGCTCCAACCTGCTGTAAAATGCTTGATTTCGAGAGTGAGCGAAACTAATGAAAACATTGTTGGGGTAAAACCTAAAGGGAAAGACCTAGCACCAAATCCAATTTGCCATCTGATCTAACTTCTGGAGGCAGTCAAAATGAGCCTTAGAATTCTTCCCTACCTTATTCCTGTGCTGAGATACAGGCTGCTCCAACCTGCTGTAAAATGCTTGATTTCGAGATGTGAGCGAAACTAATGAAAACATTGTTGGGGTAAAACCTAAAGGGAAAGACCTAGCACCAAATCCAATTTGCCATCTGATCTAACTTCTGGAGGCAGTCAAAATGAGCCTTAGAATTCTTCCCTACCTTATTCCTGTGCTGAGATACAGGCTGCTCCAACCTGCTGTAAAATGCTTGATTTCGAGAGTGAGCGAAACTAATGAAAACATTGTTGGGGTAAAACCTAAAGGGAAAGACCTAGCACCAAATCCAATTTGCCATCTGATCTAACTTCTGGAGGCAGTCAAAATGATCCTTAGAATTCTTCCCTACCTTATTCCTGTGCTGAGATACAGGCTGCTCCAACCTGCTGTAAAATGCTTGATTTCGAGAGTGAGCGAAACTAATGAAAACATTGTTGGGGTAAAAACCTAAAGGGAAAGACCTAGCACCAAATCCAATTTGCCATCTGATCTAACTTCTGGAGGCAGTCAAAATGATCCTTAGAATTCTTCCCTACCTTATTCCTGTGCTGAGATACAGGCTGCTCCAACCTGCTGTAAAATGCTTGATTTCGAGAGTGAGCGAAACTAATGACAACATTGTTGGGGTAAAACCTAAAGGGAAAGACCTAGCACCAAATCCAATTTGCCATCTGATCTAACTTCTGGAGGCAGTCAAAAATGAGCCTTAGAATTCTTCCCTACCTTATACCTGTGCTGAGATACAGGCTGCTCCAACCTGCTGTAAAATGCTTGATTATCGAGAGTGAGCGAAACTAATGAAAACATTGTTGGGGTAAAATCTAAAGGGAAAGACCTAGCACCAAATCCAATTTGCCATCTGATCTAACTTCTGGAGGCAGTCAAAATGAGCCTTAGAATTCTTCCCTACCTTATTCCTGTGCTGAGATACAGGCTGCTCCAACCTGCTGTAAAATGCTTGATTTCGAGAGTGAGCGAAACTAATGAAAACATTGTTGGGGTAAAACCTAAAGGGAAAGACCTAGCACCAAATCCAATTTGCCATCTGATCTAACTTCTGGAGGCAGTCAAAATGATCCTTAGAGTTCTTCCCTACCTTATTCCTGTGCTGAGATACAGGCTGCTCCTACCTGCTGTAAAATGCTTGATTTCGAGAGTGAGCGAAACTAATGAAAACATTGTTGGGGTAAAACCTAAAGGGAAAGACCTAGCACCAAATCCAATTTGCCATCTGATCTAACTTCTGGAGGCAGTCAAAATGAGCCTTAGAATTCTTCCCTACCTTATTCCTGTGCTGAGATACAGGCTGCTCCAACCTGCTGTAAAATGCTTGATTTCGAGAGTGAGCGAAACTAATGAAAACATTGTTGGGGTAAAACCTAAAGGGAAAGACCTAGCACCAAATCCAATTTGCCATCTGATCTAACTTCTGGAGGCAGTCAAATGAGCCTTAGAATTCTTCCCTACCTTATTCCTGTGCTGAGATACAGGCTGCTCCAACCTGCTGTAAAATGCTTGATTTCGAGAGTGAGCGAAACTAATGAAAACATTGTTGGGGTAAAACCTAAAGGGAAAGACCTAGCACCAAATCCAATTTGCCATCTGATCTAACTTCTGGAGGGCAGTCAAAATGAGCCTTAGAATTCTTCCCTACCTTATTCCTGTGCTGAGATACAGGCTGCTCCAACCTGCTGTAAAATGCTTGATTTCGAGAGTGAGCGAAACTAATGAAAACATTGTTGGGGTAAAACCTAAAGGGAAAGACCTAGCACCAAATCCAATTGCCATCTGATCTAACTTCTGGAGGCAGTCAAAATGATCCTTAGAATTCTTCCCTACCTTATTCCTGTGCTGAGATACAGGCTGCTCCAACCTGCTGTAAAATGCTTGATTTCGAGAGTGAGCGAAACTAATGAAAACATTGTTGGGGGTAAAACCTAAAGGGAAAGACCTAGCACCAAATCCAATTTGCCTATCTGATCTAACCTTCTGGAGGCAGTCAAAATGAGCCTTAGAATTCTTCCCTACCTTATTCCTGTGCTGAGATACAGGCTGCTCCAACCTGCTGTAAAATGCTTGATTTCGAGAGTGAGCGAAACTAATGAAAACATTGTTGGGGTAAAACCTAAAGGGAAAGACCTAGCACCAAATCCAATTTGCCATCTGATCTAACTTCTGGAGGCAGTCAAAATGATCCTTAGAATTCTTCCCTACCTTATTCCTGTGCTGAGATACAGGCTGCTCCAACCTGCTGTAAAATGCTTGATTTCGAGAGTGAGCGAAACTAATGAAAACATTGTTGGGGTAAAACCTAAAGGGAAAGACCTAGCACCAAATCCAATTTGCCATCTGATCTAACTTCTGGAGGCAGTCAAAATGAGCCTTAGAATTCTTCCCTACCTTATTCTGTGCTGAGATACAGGCTGCTCCAACCTGCTGTAAAATGCTTGATTTCGAGAGTGAGCGAAACTAATGAAAACATTGTTGGGGTAAAACCTAAAGGGAAAGACCTAGCACCAAATCCAATTTGCCATCTGATCTAACTTGCTGGAGGCAGTCAAAATGATCCTTAGAATTCTTCCCTACCTTATTCCTGTGCTGAGATACAGGCTGCTCCAACCTGCTGTAAAATGCTTGATTTCGAGATTGTGAGCGAAACTAATGAAAACATTGTTGGGGTAAAACCTAAAGGGAAAGACCTAGCACCAAATCCAATTTGCCATCTGATCTAACTTCTGGAGGCAGTCAAAATGAGCCTTAGAATTCTTCCCTACCTTATTCCTGTGCTGAGATACAGGCTGCTCCAACCTTGCTGTAAAATGCTTGATTTCGAGAGTGAGCGAAACTAATGAAAACATTGTTGGGGTAAAACCTAAAGGGAAAAGACCTAGCACCAAATCCAATTTGCCATCTGATCTAACTTCTGGAGGCAGTCAAAATGATCCTTAGAATTCTTCCCTACCTTATTCCTGTGCTGAGATACAGGCTGCTTTGATTTCGAGAGTGAGCGAAACTAATGAAAACATTGTTGGGGTAAAACCTAAAGGGAAAGACCTAGCACCAAATCCAATTTGCCATCTGATCTAACTTCTGGAGGCAGTCAAAATGAGCCTTAGAATTCTTCCCTACCTTATTCCTGTGCTGAGATACAGGCTGCTCCAACCTGCTGTAAAATGCTTGATTTCGAGAGTGAGCGAAACTAATGAAAACATTGTTGGGGTAAAACCTAAAGGGAAAGACCTAGCACCAAATCCAATTTGCCATCTGATCTAACTTCTGGAGGCAGTCAAAATGATCCTTAGAATTCTTCCCTACCTTATTCCTGTGCTGAGATACAGGCTGCTCCAACCTGCTGTAAAATGCTTGATTTCGAGAGTGAGCGAAACTAATGAAAACATTGTTGGGGTAAAACCTAAAGGGAAAGACCTAGCACCAAATCCAATTTGCCATCTGATCTAACTTCTGGAGGCAGTCAAAATGATCCTTAGAATTCTTCCCTACCTTATTCCTGTGCTGAGATACAGGCTGCTCCAACCTGCTGTAAAATGCTTGATTTCGAGAGTGAGCGAAACTAATGACAACATTGTTGGGGTAAAACCTAAAGGGAAAGACCTAGCACCAAATCCAATTTGCCATCTGATCTAACTTCTGGAGGCAGTCAAAATGAGCCTTAGAATTCTTCCCTACCTTATTCCTGTGCTGAGATACAGGCTGCTCCAACCTGCTGTAAAATGCTTGATTTCGAGAGTGAGCGAAACTAATGAAAACATTGTTGGGGTAAAACCTAAAGGGAAAGACCTAGCACCAAATCCAATTTGCCATCTGATCTAACTTCTGGAGGCAGTCAAAATGAGCCTTAGAATTCTTCCCTACCTTATTCCTGTGCTGAGATACAGGCTGCTCCAACCTGCTGTAAAATGCTTGATTTCGAGAGTGAGCGAAACTAATGAAAACATTGTTGGGGTAAAACCTAAAGGGAAAGACCTAGCACCAAATCCAATTTGCCATCTGATCTAACTTCTGGAGGCAGTCAAAATGATCCTTAGAATTCTTCCCTACCTTATTCCTGTGCTGAGATACAGGCTGCTCCAACCTGCTGTAAAATGCTTGATTTCGAGAGTGAGCGAAACTAATGAAAACATTGTTGGGGTAAAACCTAAAGGGAAAGACCTAGCACCAAATCCAATTTGCCATCTGATCTAACTTCTGGAGGCAGTCAAAATGATCCTTAGAATTCTTCCCTACCTTATTCCTGTGCTGAGATACAGGCTGCTCCAACCTGCTGTAAAATGCTTGATTTCGAGAGTGAGCGAAACTAATGAAAACATTGTTGGGGTAAAACCTAAAGGGAAAGACCTAGCACCAAATCCAATTTGCCATCTGATCTAACTTCTGGAGGCAGTCAAAATGAGCCTTAAAATTCTTCCCTACCTTATTCCTGTGCTGAGATACAGGCTGCTCCAACCTGCTGTAAAATGCTTGATTTCGAGAGTGAGCGAAACTAATGAAAACATTGTTGGGGTAAAACCTAAAGGGAAAGACCTAGCACCAAATCCAATTTGCCATCTGATCTAACTTCTGGAGGCAGTCAAAATGATCCTTAGAATTCTTCCCTACCTTATTCCTGTGCTGAGATACAGGCTGCTCCAACCTGCTGTAAAATGCTTGATTTCGAGAGTGAGCGAAACTAATGAAAACATTGTTGGGGTAAAACCTAAAGGGAAAGACCTAGCACCAAATCCAATTTGCCATCTGATCTAACTTCTGGAGGCAGTCAAAATGAGCCTTAGAATTCTTCCCTACCTTATTCCTGTGCTGAGATACAGGCTGCTCCAACCTGCTGTAAAATGCTTGATTTCGAGAGTGAGCGAAACTAATGAAAACATTGTTGGGGTAAAACCTAAAGGGAAAGACCTAGCACCAAATCCAATTTGCCATCTGATCTAACTTCTGGAGGCAGTCAAAATGATCCTTAGAATTCTTCCCTACCTTATTCCTGTGCTGAGATACAGGCTGCTCCAACCTGCTGTAAAATGCTTGATTTCGAGAGTGAGCGAAACTAATGAAAACATTGTTGGGGTAAAACCTAAAGGGAAAGACCTAGCACCAAATCCAATTTGCCATCTGATCTAACTTCTGGAGGCAGTCAAAATGAGCCTTAGAATTCTTCCCTACCTTATTCCTGTGCTGAGATACAGGCTGCTCCAACCTGCTGTAAAATGCTTGATTTCGAGAGTGAGCGAAACTAATGAAAACATTGTTGGGGTAAAACCTAAAGGGAAAGACCTAGCACCAAATCCAATTTGCCATCTGATCTAACTTCTGGAGGCAGTCAAAATGATCCTTAGAATTCTTCCCTACCTTATTCCTGTGCTGAGATACAGGCTGCTCCAACCTGCTGTAAAATGCTTGATTTCGAGAGTGAGCGAAACTAATGAAAACATTGTTGGGGTAAAACCTAAAGGGAAAGACCTAGCACCAAATCCAATTTGCCATCTGATCTAACTTCTGGAGGCAGTCAAAATGAGCCTTAGAATTCTTCCCTACCTTATTCCTGTGCTGAGATACAGGCTGCTCCAACCTGCTGTAAAATGCTTGATTTCGAGAGTGAGCGAAACTAATGAAAACATTGTTGGGGTAAAACCTAAAGGGAAAGACCTAGCACCAAATCCAATTTGCCATCTGATCTAACTTCTGGAGGCAGTCAAAATGAGCCTTAGAATTCTTCCCTACCTTATTCCTGTGCTGAGATACAGGCTGCTCCAACCTGCTGTAAAATGCTTGATTTCGAGAGTGAGCGAAACTAATGAAAACATTGTTGGGGGTAAAACCTAAAGGGAAAGACCTAGCACCAAATCCAATTTGCCATCTGATCTAACTTCTGGAGGCAGTCAAAATGATCCTTAGAATTCTTCCCTACCTTATTCCTGTGCTGAGATACAGGCTGCTCCAACCTGCTGTAAAATGCTTGATTTCGAGAGTGAGCGAAACTAATGAAAACATTGTTGGGGTAAAACCTAAAGGGAAAGACCTAGCACCAAATCCAATTTGCCATCTGATCTAACTTCTGGAGGCAGTCAAAATGAGCCTTAGAATTCTTCCCTACCTTATTCCTGTGCTGAGATACAGGCTGCTCCAACCTGCTGTAAAATGCTTGATTTCGAGAGTGAGCGAAACTAATGAAAACATTGTTGGGGTAAAACCTAAAGGGAAAGACCTAGCACCAAATCCAATTTGCCATCTGATCTAACTTCTGGAGGCAGTCAAAATGATCCTTAGAATTCTTCCCTACCTTATTCCTGTGCTGAGATACAGGCTGCTCCAACCTGCTGTAAAATGCTTGATTTCGAGAGTGAGCGAAACTAATGAAAACATTGTTGGGGTAAAACCTAAAGGGAAAGACCTAGCACCGAATCCAATTTGCCATCTGATCTAACTTCTGGAGGCAGTCAAAATGAGCCTTAGAATTCTTCCCTACCTTATTCCTGTGCTGAGATACAGGCTGCTCCAACCTGCTGTAAAATGCTTGATTTCGAGAGTGAGCGAAACTAATGAAAACATTGTTGGGGTAAAACCTAAAGGGAAAGACCTAGCACCAAATCCAATTTGCCATCTGATCTAACTTCTGGAGGCAGTCAAAATGATCCTTAGAATTCTTCCCTACCTTATTCCTGTGCTGAGATACAGGCTGCTCCAACCTGCTGTAAAATGCTTGATTTCGAGAGTGAGCGAAACTAATGAAAACATTGTTGGGGTAAAAATTAAAGGGAAAGACCTAGCACCGAATCCAATTTGCCATCTGATCTAACTTCTGGAGGCAGTCAAAATGATCCTTAGAATTCTTCCCTACCTTATTCCTGTGCTGAGATACAGGCTGCTCCAACCTGCTGTAAAATGCTTGATTTCGAGAGTGAGCGAAACTAATGAAAACATTGTTGGGGTAAAACCTAAAGGGAAAGACCTAGCACCAAATCCAATTTGCCATCTGATCTAACTTCTGGAGGCAGTCAAAATGATCCTTAGAATTCTTCCCTACCTTATTCCTGTGCTGAGATACAGGCTGCTCCAACCTGCTGTAAAATGCTTGATTTCGAGAGTGAGCGAAACTAATGAAAACATTGTTGGGGTAAAACCTAAAGGGAAAGACCTAGCACCAAATCCAATTTGCCATCTGATCTAACTTCTGGAGGCAGTCAAAATGAGCCTTAGAATTCTTCCCTACCTTATTCCTGTGCTGAGATACAGGCTGCTCCAACCTGCTGTAAAATGCTTGATTTCGAGAGTGAGCGAAACTAATGAAAACATTGTTGGGGTAAAACCTAAAGGGAAAGACCTAGCACCAAATCCAATTTGCCATCTGATCTAACTTCTGGAGGCAGTCAAAATGAGCCTTAGAATTCTTCCCTACCTTATTCCTGTGCTGAGATACAGGCTGCTCCAACCTGCTGTAAAATGCTTGATTTCGAGAGTGAGCGAAACTAATGAAAACATTGTTGGGGTAAAAATTAAAGGGAAAGACCTAGCACCGAATCCAATTTGCCATCTGATCTAACTTCTGGAGGCAGTCAAAATGATCCTTAGAATTCTTCCCTACCTTATTCCTGTGCTGAGATACAGGCTGCTCCAACCTGCTGTAAAATGCTTGATTTCGAGAGTGAGCGAAACTAATGAAAACATTGTTGGGGTAAAACCTAAAGGGAAAGACCTAGCACCAAATCCAATTTGCCATCTGATCTAACTTCTGGAGGCAGTCAAAATGAGCCTTAGAATTCTTCCCTACCTTATTCCTGTGCTGAGATACAGGCTGCTCCAACCTGCTGTAAAATGCTTGATTTCGAGAGTGAGCGAAACTAATGAAAACATTGTTGGGGTAAAACCTAAAGGGAAAGACCTAGCACCAAATCCAATTTGCCATCTGATCTAACTTCTGGAGGCAGTCAAAATGAGCCTTAGAATTCTTCCCTACCTTATTCCTGTGCTGAGATACAGGCTGCTCCAACCTGCTGTAAAATGCTTGATTTCGAGAGTGAGCGAAACTAATGAAAACATTGTTGGGGTAAAACCTAAAGGGAAAGACCTAGCACCAAATCCAATTTGCCATCTGATCTAACTTCTGGAGGCAGTCAAAATGAGCCTTAGAATTCTTCCCTACCTTATTCCTGTGCTGAGATACAGGCTGCTCCAACCTGCTGTAAAATGCTTGATTTCGAGAGTGAGCGAAACTAATGAAAACATTGTTGGGGTAAAACCTAAAGGGAAAGACCTAGCACCAAATCCAATTTGCCATCTGATCTAACTTCTGGAGGCAGTCAAAATGATCCTTAGAATTCTTCCCTACCTTATTCCTGTGCTGAGATACAGGCTGCTCCAACCTGCTGTAAAATGCTTGATTTCGAGAGTGAGCGAAACTAATGAAAACATTGTTGGGGTAAAACCTAAAGGGAAAGACCTAGCACCAAATCCAATTTGCCATCTGATCTAACTTCTGGAGGCAGTCAAAATGAGCCTTAGAATTCTTCCCTACCTTATTCCTGTGCTGAGATACAGGCTGCTCCAACCTGCTGTAAAATGCTTGATTTCGAGAGTGAGCGAAACTAATGAAAACATTGTTGGGGTAAAACCTAAAGGGAAAGACCTAGCACCAAATCCAATTTGCCATCTGATCTAACTTCTGGAGGCAGTCAAAATGATCCTTAGAATTCTTCCCTACCTTATTCCTGTGCTGAGATACAGGCTGCTCCAACCTGCTGTAAAATGCTTGATTTCGAGAGTGAGCGAAACTAATGAAAACATTGTTGGGGTAAAACCTAAAGGGAAAGACCTAGCACCAAATCCAATTTGCCATCTGATCTAACTTCTGGAGGCAGTCAAAATGAGCCTTAGAATTCTTCCCTACCTTATTCCTGTGCTGAGATACAGGCTGCTCCAACCTGCTGTAAAATGCTTGATTTCGAGAGTGAGCGAAACTAATGAAAACATTGTTGGGGTAAAACCTAAAGGGAAAGACCTAGCACCAAATCCAATTTGCCATCTGATCTAACTTCTGGAGGCAGTCAAAATGATCCTTAGAATTCTTCCCTACCTTATTCCTGTGCTGAGATACAGGCTGCTCCAACCTGCTGTAAAATGCTTGATTTCGAGAGTGAGCGAAACTAATGAAAACATTGTTGGGGTAAAACCTAAAGGGAAAGACCTAGCACCAAATCCAATTTGCCATCTGATCTAACTTCTGGAGGCAGTCAAAATGATCCTTAGAATTCTTCCCTACCTTATTCCTGTGCTGAGATACAGGCTGCTCCAACCTGCTGTAAAATGCTTGATTTCGAGAGTGAGCGAAACTAATGAAAACATTGTTGGGGTAAAACCTAAAGGGAAAGACCTAGCACCAAATCCAATTTGCCATCTGATCTAACTTCTGGAGGCAGTCAAAATGATCCTTAGAATTCTTCCCTACCTTATTCCTGTGCTGAGATACAGGCTGCTCCAACCTGCTGTAAAATGCTTGATTTCGAGAGTGAGCGAAACTAATGAAAACATTGTTGGGGTAAAACCTAAAGGGAAAGACCTAGCACCAAATCCAATTTGCCATCTGATCTAACTTCTGGAGGCAGTCAAAATGATCCTTAGAATTCTTCCCTACCTTATTCCTGTGCTGAGATACAGGCTGCTCCAACCTGCTGTAAAATGCTTGATTTCGAGAGTGAGCGAAACTAATGAAAACATTGTTGGGGTAAAACCTAAAGGGAAAGACCTAGCACCAAATCCAATTTGCCAT
Organism: Melanerpes formicivorus; assembly: GCF_026170545.1. Classification (NCBI taxonomy): domain Eukaryota; kingdom Metazoa; phylum Chordata; class Aves; order Piciformes; family Picidae; genus Melanerpes; species Melanerpes formicivorus. The sequence continues at coordinate 14,923 of NW_027144307.1, read as the reverse complement.
CTGATCTAACTTCTGGAGGCAGTCAAAATGAGCCTTAGAATTCTTCCCTACCTTATTCCTGTGCTGAGATACAGGCTGCTCCAACCTGCTGTAAAATGCTTGATTTCGAGAGTGAGCGAAACTAATGAAAACATTGTTGGGGTAAAACCTAAAGGGAAAGACCTAGCACCAAATCCAATTTGCCATCTGATCTAACTTCTGGAGGCAGTCAAAATGATCCTTAGAATTCTTCCCTACCTTATTCCTGTGCTGAGATACAGGCTGCTCCAACCTGCTGTAAAATGCTTGATTTCGAGAGTGAGCGAAACTAATGAAAACATTGTTGGGGTAAAACCTAAAGGGAAAGACCTAGCACCAAATCCAATTTGCCATCTGATCTAACTTCTGGAGGCAGTCAAAATGATCCTTAGAATTCTTCCCTACCTTATTCCTGTGCTGAGATACAGGCTGCTCCAACCTGCTGTAAAATGCTTGATTTCGAGAGTGAGCGAAACTAATGAAAACATTGTTGGGGTAAAACCTAAAGGGAAAGACCTAGCACCAAATCCAATTTGCCATCTGATCTAACTTCTGGAGGCAGTCAAAATGATCCTTAGAATTCTTCCCTACCTTATTCCTGTGCTGAGATACAGGCTGCTCCAACCTGCTGTAAAATGCTTGATTTCGAGAGTGAGCGAAACTAATGAAAACATTGTTGGGGTAAAACCTAAAGGGAAAGACCTAGCACCAAATCCAATTTGCCATCTGATCTAACTTCTGGAGGCAGTCAAAATGATCCTTAGAATTCTTCCCTACCTTATTCCTGTGCTGAGATACAGGCTGCTCCAACCTGCTGTAAAATGCTTGATTTCGAGAGTGAGCGAAACTAATGAAAACATTGTTGGGGTAAAACCTAAAGGGAAAGACCTAGCACCAAATCCAATTTGCCATCTGATCTAACTTCTGGAGGCAGTCAAAATGATCCTTAGAATTCTTCCCTACCTTATTCCTGTGCTGAGATACAGGCTGCTCCAACCTGCTGTAAAATGCTTGATTTCGAGAGTGAGCGAAACTAATGAAAACATTGTTGGGGTAAAAATTAAAGGGAAAGACCTAGCACCGAATCCAATTTGCCATCTGATCTAACTTCTGGAGGCAGTCAAAATGAGCCTTAGAATTCTTCCCTACCTTATTCCTGTGCTGAGATACAGGCTGCTCCAACCTGCTGTAAAATGCTTGATTTCGAGAGTGAGCGAAACTAATGAAAACATTGTTGGGGTAAAACCTAAAGGGAAAGACCTAGCACCAAATCCAATTTGCCATCTGATCTAACTTCTGGAGGCAGTCAAAATGATCCTTAGAATTCTTCCCTACCTTATTCCTGTGCTGAGATACAGGCTGCTCCAACCTGCTGTAAAATGCTTGATTTCGAGAGTGAGCGAAACTAATGAAAACATTGTTGGGGTAAAACCTAAAGGGAAAGACCTAGCACCAAATCCAATTTGCCATCTGATCTAACTTCTGGAGGCAGTCAAAATGAGCCTTAGAATTCTTCCCTACCTTATTCCTGTGCTGAGATACAGGCTGCTCCAACCTGCTGTAAAATGCTTGATTTCGAGAGTGAGCGAAACTAATGAAAACATTGTTGGGGTAAAACCTAAAGGGAAAGACCTAGCACCAAATCCAATTTGCCATCTGATCTAACTTCTGGAGGCAGTCAAAATGATCCTTAGAATTCTTCCCTACCTTATTCCTGTGCTGAGATACAGGCTGCTCCAACCTGCTGTAAAATGCTTGATTTCGAGAGTGAGCGAAACTAATGAAAACATTGTTGGCGTAAAACCTAAAGGGAAAGACCTAGCACCAAATCCAATTTGCCATCTGATCTAACTTCTGGAGGCAGTCAAAATGAGCCTTAGAATTCTTCCCTACCTTATTCCTGTGCTGAGATACAGGCTGCTCCAACCTGCTGTAAAATGCTTGATTTCGAGAGTGAGCGAAACTAATGAAAACATTGTTGGGGTAAAACCTAAAGGGAAAGACCTAGCACCAAATCCAATTTGCCATCTGATCTAACTTCTGGAGGCAGTCAAAATGATCCTTAGAATTCTTCCCTACCTTATTCCTGTGCTGAGATACAGGCTGCTCCAACCTGCTGTAAAATGCTTGATTTCGAGAGTGAGCGAAACTAATGAAAACATTGTTGGGGTAAAACCTAAAGGGAAAGACCTAGCACCAAATCCAATTTGCCATCTGATCTAACTTCTGGAGGCAGTCAAAATGAGCCTTAGAATTCTTCCCTACCTTATTCCTGTGCTGAGATACAGGCTGCTCCAACCTGCTGTAAAATGCTTGATTTCGAGAGTGAGCGAAACTAATGAAAACATTGTTGGGGTAAAACCTAAAGGGAAAGACCTAGCACCAAATCCAATTTGCCATCTGATCTAACTTCTGGAGGCAGTCAAAATGATCCTTAGAATTCTTCCCTACCTTATTCCTGTGCTGAGATACAGGCTGCTCCAACCTGCTGTAAAATGCTTGATTTCGAGAGTGAGCGAAACTAATGAAAACATTGTTGGGGTAAAACCTAAAGGGAAAGACCTAGCACCAAATCCAATTTGCCATCTGATCTAACTTCTGGAGGCAGTCAAAATGAGCCTTAGAATTCTTCCCTACCTTATTCCTGTGCTGAGATACAGGCTGCTCCAACCTGCTGTAAAATGCTTGATTTCGAGAGTGAGCGAAACTAATGAAAACATTGTTGGGGTAAAACCTAAAGGGAAAGACCTAGCACCAAATCCAATTTGCCATCTGATCTAACTTCTGGAGGCAGTCAAAATGAGCCTTAGAATTCTTCCCTACCTTATTCCTGTGCTGAGATACAGGCTGCTCCAACCTGCTGTAAAATGCTTGATTTCGAGAGTGAGCGAAACTAATGAAAACATTGTTGGGGTAAAACCTAAAGGGAAAGACCTAGCACCAAATCCAATTTGCCATCTGATCTAACTTCTGGAGGCAGTCAAAATGAGCCTTAGAATTCTTCCCTACCTTATTCCTGTGCTGAGATACAGGCTGCTCCAACCTGCTGTAAAATGCTTGATTTCGAGAGTGAGCGAAACTAATGAAAACATTGTTGGGGTAAAAATTAAAGGGAAAGACCTAGCACCGAATCCAATTTGCCATCTGATCTAACTTCTGGAGGCAGTCAAAATGATCCTTAGAATTCTTCCCTACCTTATTCCTGTGCTGAGATACAGGCTGCTCCAACCTGCTGTAAAATGCTTGATTTCGAGAGTGAGCGAAACTAATGAAAACATTGTTGGGGTAAAACCTAAAGGGAAAGACCTAGCACCAAATCCAATTTGCCATCTGATCTAACTTCTGGAGGCAGTCAAAATGAGCCTTAGAATTCTTCCCTACCTTATTCCTGTGCTGAGATACAGGCTGCTCCAACCTGCTGTAAAATGCTTGATTTCGAGAGTGAGCGAAACTAATGAAAACATTGTTGGGGTAAAACCTAAAGGGAAAGACCTAGCACCAAATCCAATTTGCCATCTGATCTAACTTCTGGAGGCAGTCAAAATGAGCCTTAGAATTCTTCCCTACCTTATTCCTGTGCTGAGATACAGGCTGCTCCAACCTGCTGTAAAATGCTTGATTTCGAGAGTGAGCGAAACTAATGAAAACATTGTTGGGGTAAAACCTAAAGGGAAAGACCTAGCACCAAATCCAATTTGCCATCTGATCTAACTTCTGGAGGCAGTCAAAATGATCCTTAGAATTCTTCCCTACCTTATTCCTGTGCTGAGATACAGGCTGCTCCAACCTGCTGTAAAATGCTTGATTTCGAGAGTGAGCGAAACTAATGAAAACATTGTTGGGGTAAAACCTAAAGGGAAAGACCTAGCACCAAATCCAATTTGCCATCTGATCTAACTTCTGGAGGCAGTCAAAATGATCCTTAGAATTCTTCCCTACCTTATTCCTGTGCTGAGATACAGGCTGCTCCAACCTGCTGTAAAATGCTTGATTTCGAGAGTGAGCGAAACTAATGAAAACATTGTTGGGGTAAAACCTAAAGGGAAAGACCTAGCACCAAATCCAATTTGCCATCTGATCTAACTTCTGGAGGCAGTCAAAATGAGCCTTAGAATTCTTCCCTACCTTATTCCTGTGCTGAGATACAGGCTGCTCCAACCTGCTGTAAAATGCTTGATTTCGAGAGTGAGCGAAACTAATGAAAACATTGTTGGGGTAAAACCTAAAGGGAAAGACCTAGCACCAAATCCAATTTGCCATCTGATCTAACTTCTGGAGGCAGTCAAAATGATCCTTAGAATTCTTCCCTACCTTATTCCTGTGCTGAGATACAGGCTGCTCCAACCTGCTGTAAAATGCTTGATTTCGAGAGTGAGCGAAACTAATGAAAACATTGTTGGGGTAAAACCTAAAGGGAAAGACCTAGCACCAAATCCAATTTGCCATCTGATCTAACTTCTGGAGGCAGTCAAAATGAGCCTTAGAATTCTTCCCTACCTTATTCCTGTGCTGAGATACAGGCTGCTCCAACCTGCTGTAAAATGCTTGATTTCGAGAGTGAGCGAAACTAATGAAAACATTGTTGGGGTAAAACCTAAAGGGAAAGACCTAGCACCAAATCCAATTTGCCATCTGATCTAACTTCTGGAGGCAGTCAAAATGATCCTTAGAATTCTTCCCTACCTTATTCCTGTGCTGAGATACAGGCTGCTCCAACCTGCTGTAAAATGCTTGATTTCGAGAGTGAGCGAAACTAATGAAAACATTGTTGGGGTAAAACCTAAAGGGAAAGACCTAGCACCAAATCCAATTTGCCATCTGATCTAACTTCTGGAGGCAGTCAAAATGATCCTTAGAATTCTTCCCTACCTTATTCCTGTGCTGAGATACAGGCTGCTCCAACCTGCTGTAAAATGCTTGATTTCGAGAGTGAGCGAAACTAATGAAAACATTGTTGGGGTAAAACCTAAAGGGAAAGACCTAGCACCAAATCCAATTTGCCATCTGATCTAACTTCTGGAGGCAGTCAAAATGAGCCTTACAATTCTTCCCTACCTTATTCCTGTGCTGAGATACAGGCTGCTCCAACCTGCTGTAAAATGCTTGATTTCGAGAGTGAGCGAAACTAATGAAAACATTGTTGGGGTAAAACCTAAAGGGAAAGACCTAGCACCAAATCCAATTTGCCATCTGATCTAACTTCTGGAGGCAGTCAAAATGATCCTTAGAATTCTTCCCTACCTTATTCCTGTGCTGAGATACAGGCTGCTCCAACCTGCTGTAAAATGCTTGATTTCGAGAGTGAGCGAAACTAATGAAAACATTGTTGGGGTAAAACCTAAAGGGAAAGACCTAGCACCAAATCCAATTTGCCATCTGATCTAACTTCTGGAGGCAGTCAAAATGAGCCTTAGAATTCTTCCCTACCTTATTCCTGTGCTGAGATACAGGCTGCTCCAACCTGCTGTAAAATGCTTGATTTCGAGAGTGAGCGAAACTAATGAAAACATTGTTGGGGTAAAACCTAAAGGGAAAGACCTAGCACCAAATCCAATTTGCCATCTGATCTAACTTCTGGAGGCAGTCAAAATGATCCTTAGAATTCTTCCCTACCTTATTCCTGTGCTGAGATACAGGCTGCTCCAACCTGCTGTAAAATGCTTGATTTCGAGAGTGAGCGAAACTAATGAAAACATTGTTGGGGTAAAAATTAAAGGGAAAGACCTAGCACCAAATCCAATTTGCCATCTGATCTAACTTCTGGAGGCAGTCAAAATGAGCCTTAGAATTCTTCCCTACCTTATTCCTGTGCTGAGATACAGGCTGCTCCAACCTGCTGTAAAATGCTTGATTTCGAGAGTGAGCGAAACTAATGAAAACATTGTTGGGGTAAAACCTAAAGGGAAAGACCTAGCACCAAATCCAATTTGCCATCTGATCTAACTTCTGGAGGCAGTCAAAATGATCCTTAGAATTCTTCCCTACCTTATTCCTGTGCTGAGATACAGGCTGCTCCAACCTGCTGTAAAATGCTTGATTTCGAGAGTGAGCGAAACTAATGAAAACATTGTTGGGGTAAAACCTAAAGGGAAAGACCTAGCACCAAATCCAATTTGCCATCTGATCTAACTTCTGGAGGCAGTCAAAATGATCCTTAGAATTCTTCCCTACCTTATTCCTGTGCTGAGATACAGGCTGCTCCAACCTGCTGTAAAATGCTTGATTTCGAGAGTGAGCGAAACTAATGAAAACATTGTTGGGGTAAAACCTAAAGGGAAAGACCTAGCACCAAATCCAATTTGCCATCTGATCTAACTTCTGGAGGCAGTCAAAATGATCCTTAGAATTCTTCCGTACCTTATTCCTGTGCTGAGATACAGGCTGCTCCAACCTGCTGTAAAATGCTTGATTTCGAGAGTGAGCGAAACTAATGAAAACATTGTTGGGGTAAAACCTAAAGGGAAAGACCTAGCACCAAATCCAATTTGCCATCTGATCTAACTTCTGGAGGCAGTCAAAATGATCCTTAGAATTCTTCCCTACCTTATTCCTGTGCTGAGATACAGGCTGCTCCAACCTGCTGTAAAATGCTTGATTTCGAGAGTGAGTGAAACTAATGAAAACATTGTTGGGGTAAAACCTAAAGGGAAAGACCTAGCACCAAATCCAATTTGCCATCTGATCTAACTTCTGGAGGCAGTCAAAATGAGCCTTAGAATTCTTCCCTACCTTATTCCTGTGCTGAGATACAGGCTGCTCCAACCTGCTGTAAAATGCTTGATTTCGAGAGTGAGCGAAACTAATGAAAACATTGTTGGGGTAAAACCTAAAGGGAAAGACCTAGCACCAAATCCAATTTGCCATCTGATCTAACTTCTGGAGGCAGTCAAAATGATCCTTAGAATTCTTCCCTACCTTATTCCTGTGCTGAGATACAGGCTGCTCCAACCTGCTGTAAAATGCTTGATTTCGAGAGTGAGCGAAACTAATGAAAACATTGTTGGGGTAAAACCTAAAGGGAAAGACCTAGCACCAAATCCAATTTGCCATCTGATCTAACTTCTGGAGGCAGTCAAAATGATCCTTAGAATTCTTCCCTACCTTATTCCTGTGCTGAGATACAGGCTGCTCCAACCTGCTGTAAAATGCTTGATTTCGAGAGTGAGCGAAACTAATGAAAACATTGTTGGGGTAAAACCTAAAGGGAAAGACCTAGCACCAAATCCAATTTGCCATCTGATCTAACTTCTGGAGGCAGTCAAAATGAGCCTTAGAATTCTTCCCTACCTTATTCCTGTGCTGAGATACAGGCTGCTCCAACCTGCTGTAAAATGCTTGATTTCGAGAGTGAGCGAAACTAATGAAAACATTGTTGGGGTAAAACCTAAAGGGAAAGACCTAGCACCAAATCCAATTTGCCATCTGATCTAACTTCTGGAGGCAGTCAAAATGATCCTTAGAATTCTTCCCTACCTTATTCCTGTGCTGAGATACAGGCTGCTCCAACCTGCTGTAAAATGCTTGATTTCGAGAGTGAGCGAAACTAATGAAAACATTGTTGGGGTAAAAATTAAAGGGAAAGACCTAGCACCGAATCCAATTTGCCATCTGATCTAACTTCTGGAGGCAGTCAAAATGATCCTTAGAATTCTTCCCTACCTTATTCCTGTGCTGAGATACAGGCTGCTCCAACCTGCTGTAAAATGCTTGATTTCGAGAGTGAGCGAAACTAATGAAAACATTGTTGGGGTAAAACCTAAAGGGAAAGACCTAGCACCAAATCCAATTTGCCATCTGATCTAACTTCTGGAGGCAGTCAAAATGATCCTTAGAATTCTTCCCTACCTTATTCCTGTGCTGAGATACAGGCTGCTCCAACCTGCTGTAAAATGCTTGATTTCGAGAGTGAGCGAAACTAATGAAAACATTGTTGGGGTAAAACCTAAAGGGAAAGACCTAGCACCAAATCCAATTTGCCATCTGATCTAACTTCTGGAGGCAGTCAAAATGATCCTTAGAATTCTTCCCTACCTTATTCCTGTGCTGAGATACAGGCTGCTCCAACCTGCTGTAAAATGCTTGATTTCGAGAGTGAGCGAAACTAATGAAAACATTGTTGGGGTAAAACCTAAAGGGAAAGACCTAGCACCAAATCCAATTTGCCATCTGATCTAACTTCTGGAGGCAGTCAAAATGAGCCTTAGAATTCTTCCCTACCTTATTCCTGTGCTGAGATACAGGCTGCTCCAACCTGCTGTAAAATGCTTGATTTCGAGAGTGAGCGAAACTAATGAAAACATTGTTGGGGTAAAACCTAAAGGGAAAGACCTAGCACCAAATCCAATTTGCCATCTGATCTAACTTCTGGAGGCAGTCAAAATGATCCTTAGAATTCTTCCCTACCTTATTCCTGTGCTGAGATACAGGCTGCTCCAACCTGCTGTAAAATGCTTGATTTCGAGAGTGAGCGAAACTAATGAAAACATTGTTGGGGTAAAACCTAAAGGGAAAGACCTAGCACCAAATCCAATTTGCCATCTGATCTAACTTCTGGAGGCAGTCAAAATGAGCCTTAGAATTCTTCCCTACCTTATTCCTGTGCTGAGATACAGGCTGCTCCAACCTGCTGTAAAATGCTTGATTTCGAGAGTGAGCGAAACTAATGAAAACATTGTTGGGGTAAAACCTAAAGGGAAAGACCTAGCACCAAATCCAATTTGCCATCTGATCTAACTTCTGGAGGCAGTCAAAATGATCCTTAGAATTCTTCCCTACCTTATTCCTGTGCTGAGATACAGGCTGCTCCAACCTGCTGTAAAATGCTTGATTTCGAGAGTGAGCGAAACTAATGAAAACATTGTTGGGGTAAAAATTAAAGGGAAAGACCTAGCACCGAATCCAATTTGCCATCTGATCTAACTTCTGGAGGCAGTCAAAATGAGCCTTAGAATTCTTCCCTACCTTATTCCTGTGCTGAGATACAGGCTGCTCCAACCTGCTGTAAAATGCTTGATTTCGAGAGTGAGCGAAACTAATGAAAACATTGTTGGGGTAAAACCTAAAGGGAAAGACCTAGCACCAAATCCAATTTGCCATCTGATCTAACTTCTGGAGGCAGTCAAAATGATCCTTAGAATTCTTCCCTACCTTATTCCTGTGCTGAGATACAGGCTGCTCCAACCTGCTGTAAAATGCTTGATTTCGAGAGTGAGCGAAACTAATGAAAACATTGTTGGGGTAAAACCTAAAGGGAAAGACCTAGCACCAAATCCAATTTGCCATCTGATCTAACTTCTGGAGGCAGTCAAAATGAGCCTTAGAATTCTTCCCTACCTTATTCCTGTGCTGAGATACAGGCTGCTCCAACCTGCTGTAAAATGCTTGATTTCGAGAGTGAGCGAAACTAATGAAAACATTGTTGGGGTAAAACCTAAAGGGAAAGACCTAGCACCAAATCCAATTTGCCATCTGATCTAACTTCTGGAGGCAGTCAAAATGATCCTTAGAATTCTTCCCTACCTTATTCCTGTGCTGAGATACAGGCTGCTCCAACCTGCTGTAAAATGCTTGATTTCGAGAGTGAGCGAAACTAATGAAAACATTGTTGGGGTAAAACCTAAAGGGAAAGACCTAGCACCAAATCCAATTTGCCATCTGATCTAACTTCTGGAGGCAGTCAAAATGAGCCTTAGAATTCTTCCCTACCTTATTCCTGTGCTGAGATACAGGCTGCTCCAACCTGCTGTAAAATGCTTGATTTCGAGAGTGAGCGAAACTAATGAAAACATTGTTGGGGTAAAACCTAAAGGGAAAGACCTAGCACCAAATCCAATTTGCCATCTGATCTAACTTCTGGAGGCAGTCAAAATGAGCCTTAGAATTCTTCCCTACCTTATTCCTGTGCTGAGATACAGGCTGCTCCAACCTGCTGTAAAATGCTTGATTTCGAGAGTGAGCGAAACTAATGAAAACATTGTTGGGGTAAAACCTAAAGGGAAAGACCTAGCACCAAATCCAATTTGCCATCTGATCTAACTTCTGGAGGCAGTCAAAATGAGCCTTAGAATTCTTCCCTACCTTATTCCTGTGCTGAGATACAGGCTGCTCCAACCTGCTGTAAAATGCTTGATTTCGAGAGTGAGCGAAACTAATGAAAACATTGTTGGGGTAAAACCTAAAGGGAAAGACCTAGCACCAAATCCAATTTGCCATCTGATCTAACTTCTGGAGGCAGTCAAAATGAGCCTTAGAATTCTTCCCTACCTTATTCCTGTGCTGAGATACAGGCTGCTCCAACCTGCTGTAAAATGCTTGATTTCGAGAGTGAGCGAAACTAATGAAAACATTGTTGGGGTAAAACCTAAAGGGAAAGACCTAGCACCAAATCCAATTTGCCATCTGATCTAACTTCTGGAGGCAGTCAAAATGAGCCTTAGAATTCTTCCCTACCTTATTCCTGTGCTGAGATACAGGCTGCTCCAACCTGCTGTAAAATGCTTGATTTCGAGAGTGAGCGAAACTAATGAAAACATTGTTGGGGTAAAACCTAAAGGGAAAGACCTAGCACCAAATCCAATTTGCCATCTGATCTAACTTCTGGAGGCAGTCAAAATGAGCCTTAGAATTCTTCCCTACCTTATTCCTGTGCTGAGATACAGGCTGCTCCAACCTGCTGTAAAATGCTTGATTTCGAGAGTGAGCGAAACTAATGAAAACATTGTTGGGGTAAAACCTAAAGGGAAAGACCTAGCACCAAATCCAATTTGCCATCTGATCTAACTTCTGGAGGCAGTCAAAATGAGCCTTAGAATTCTTCCCTACCTTATTCCTGTGCTGAGATACAGGCTGCTCCAACCTGCTGTAAAATGCTTGATTTCGAGAGTGAGCGAAACTAATGAAAACATTGTTGGGGTAAAACCTAAAGGGAAAGACCTAGCACCAAATCCAATTTGCCATCTGATCTAACTTCTGGAGGCAGTCAAAATGAGCCTTAGAATTCTTCCCTACCTTATTCCTGTGCTGAGATACAGGCTGCTCCAACCTGCTGTAAAATGCTTGATTTCGAGAGTGAGCGAAACTAATGAAAACATTGTTGGGGTAAAACCTAAAGGGAAAGACCTAGCACCAAATCCAATTTGCCATCTGATCTAACTTCTGGAGGCAGTCAAAATGAGCCTTAGAATTCTTCCCTACCTTATTCCTGTGCTGAGATACAGGCTGCTCCAACCTGCTGTAAAATGCTTGATTTCGAGAGTGAGCGAAACTAATGAAAACATTGTTGGGGTAAAACCTAAAGGGAAAGACCTAGCACCAAATCCAATTTGCCATCTGATCTAACTTCTGGAGGCAGTCAAAATGAGCCTTAGAATTCTTCCCTACCTTATTCCTGTGCTGAGATACAGGCTGCTCCAACCTGCTGTAAAATGCTTGATTTCGAGAGTGAGCGAAACTAATGAAAACATTGTTGGGGTAAAACCTAAAGGGAAAGACCTAGCACCAAATCCAATTTGCCATCTGATCTAACTTCTGGAGGCAGTCAAAATGAGCCTTAGAATTCTTCCCTACCTTATTCCTGTGCTGAGATACAGGCTGCTCCAACCTGCTGTAAAATGCTTGATTTCGAGAGTGAGCGAAACTAATGAAAACATTGTTGGGGTAAAACCTAAAGGGAAAGACCTAGCACCAAATCCAATTTGCCATCTGATCTAACTTCTGGAGGCAGTCAAAATGAGCCTTAGAATTCTTCCCTACCTTATTCCTGTGCTGAGATACAGGCTGCTCCAACCTGCTGTAAAATGCTTGATTTCGAGAGTGAGCGAAACTAATGAAAACATTGTTGGGGTAAAACCTAAAGGGAAAGACCTAGCACCAAATCCAATTTGCCATCTGATCTAACTTCTGGAGGCAGTCAAAATGAGCCTTAGAATTCTTCCCTACCTTATTCCTGTGCTGAGATACAGGCTGCTCCAACCTGCTGTAAAATGCTTGATTTCGAGAGTGAGCGAAACTAATGAAAACATTGTTGGGGTAAAACCTAAAGGGAAAGACCTAGCACCAAATCCAATTTGCCATCTGATCTAACTTCTGGAGGCAGTCAAAATGAGCCTTAGAATTCTTCCCTACCTTATTCCTGTGCTGAGATACAGGCTGCTCCAACCTGCTGTAAAATGCTTGATTTCGAGAGTGAGCGAAACTAATGAAAACATTGTTGGGGTAAAACCTAAAGGGAAAGACCTAGCACCAAATCCAATTTGCCATCTGATCTAACTTCTGGAGGCAGTCAAAATGAGCCTTAGAATTCTTCCCTACCTTATTCCTGTGCTGAGATACAGGCTGCTCCAACCTGCTGTAAAATGCTTGATTTCGAGAGTGAGCGAAACTAATGAAAACATTGTTGGGGTAAAACCTAAAGGGAAAGACCTAGCACCAAATCCAATTTGCCATCTGATCTAACTTCTGGAGGCAGTCAAAATGAGCCTTAGAATTCTTCCCTACCTTATTCCTGTGCTGAGATACAGGCTGCTCCAACCTGCTGTAAAATGCTTGATTTCGAGAGTGAGCGAAACTAATGAAAACATTGTTGGGGTAAAACCTAAAGGGAAAGACCTAGCACCAAATCCAATTTGCCATCTGATCTAACTTCTGGAGGCAGTCAAAATGAGCCTTAGAATTCTTCCCTACCTTATTCCTGTGCTGAGATACAGGCTGCTCCAACCTGCTGTAAAATGCTTGATTTCGAGAGTGAGCGAAACTAATGAAAACATTGTTGGGGTAAAACCTAAAGGGAAAGACCTAGCACCAAATCCAATTTGCCATCTGATCTAACTTCTGGAGGCAGTCAAAATGAGCCTTAGAATTCTTCCCTACCTTATTCCTGTGCTGAGATACAGGCTGCTCCAACCTGCTGTAAAATGCTTGATTTCGAGAGTGAGCGAAACTAATGAAAACATTGTTGGGGTAAAACCTAAAGGGAAAGACCTAGCACCAAATCCAATTTGCCATCTGATCTAACTTCTGGAGGCAGTCAAAATGAGCCTTAGAATTCTTCCCTACCTTATTCCTGTGCTGAGATACAGGCTGCTCCAACCTGCTGTAAAATGCTTGATTTCGAGAGTGAGCGAAACTAATGAAAACATTGTTGGGGTAAAACCTAAAGGGAAAGACCTAGCACCAAATCCAATTTGCCATCTGATCTAACTTCTGGAGGCAGTCAAAATGAGCCTTAGAATTCTTCCCTACCTTATTCCTGTGCTGAGATACAGGCTGCTCCAACCTGCTGTAAAATGCTTGATTTCGAGAGTGAGCGAAACTAATGAAAACATTGTTGGGGTAAAACCTAAAGGGAAAGACCTAGCACCAAATCCAATTTGCCATCTGATCTAACTTCTGGAGGCAGTCAAAATGAGCCTTAGAATTCTTCCCTACCTTATTCCTGTGCTGAGATACAGGCTGCTCCAACCTGCTGTAAAATGCTTGATTTCGAGAGTGAGCGAAACTAATGAAAACATTGTTGGGGTAAAACCTAAAGGGAAAGACCTAGCACCAAATCCAATTTGCCATCTGATCTAACTTCTGGAGGCAGTCAAAATGAGCCTTAGAATTCTTCCCTACCTTATTCCTGTGCTGAGATACAGGCTGCTCCAACCTGCTGTAAAATGCTTGATTTCGAGAGTGAGCGAAACTAATGAAAACATTGTTGGGGTAAAACCTAAAGGGAAAGACCTAGCACCAAATCCAATTTGCCATCTGATCTAACTTCTGGAGGCAGTCAAAATGAGCCTTAGAATTCTTCCCTACCTTATTCCTGTGCTGAGATACAGGCTGCTCCAACCTGCTGTAAAATGCTTGATTTCGAGAGTGAGCGAAACTAATGAAAACATTGTTGGGGTAAAACCTAAAGGGAAAGACCTAGCACCAAATCCAATTTGCCATCTGATCTAACTTCTGGAGGCAGTCAAAATGAGCCTTAGAATTCTTCCCTACCTTATTCCTGTGCTGAGATACAGGCTGCTCCAACCTGCTGTAAAATGCTTGATTTCGAGAGTGAGCGAAACTAATGAAAACATTGTTGGGGTAAAACCTAAAGGGAAAGACCTAGCACCAAATCCAATTTGCCATCTGATCTAACTTCTGGAGGCAGTCAAAATGAGCCTTAGAATTCTTCCCTACCTTATTCCTGTGCTGAGATACAGGCTGCTCCAACCTGCTGTAAAATGCTTGATTTCGAGAGTGAGCGAAACTAATGAAAACATTGTTGGGGTAAAACCTAAAGGGAAAGACCTAGCACCAAATCCAATTTGCCATCTGATCTAACTTCTGGAGGCAGTCAAAATGAGCCTTAGAATTCTTCCCTACCTTATTCCTGTGCTGAGCTACAGGCTGCTCCAACCTGCTGTAAAATGCTTGATTTCGAGAGTGAGCGAAACTAATGAAAACATTGTTGGGGTAAAACCTAAAGGGAAAGACCTAGCACCAAATCCAATTTGCCATCTGATCTAACTTCTGGAGGCAGTCAAAATGAGCCTTAGAATTCTTCCCTACCTTATTCCTGTGCTGAGATACAGGCTGCTCCAACCTGCTGTAAAATGCTTGATTTCGAGAGTGAGCGAAACTAATGAAAACATTGTTGGGGTAAAACCTAAAGGGAAAGACCTAGCACCAAATCCAATTTGCCATCTGATCTAACTTCTGGAGGCAGTCAAAATGAGCCTTAGAATTCTTCCCTACCTTATTCCTGTGCTGAGATACAGGCTGCTCCAACCTGCTGTAAAATGCTTGATTTCGAGAGTGAGCGAAACTAATGAAAACATTGTTGGGGTAAAACCTAAAGGGAAAGACCTAGCACCAAATCCAATTTGCCATCTGATCTAACTTCTGGAGGCAGTCAAAATGAGCCTTAGAATTC
>NW_027144306.1:0-39142 GCF_026170545.1 Melanerpes formicivorus | reverse complement strand
AGATGGCAAATTGGATTTGGTGCTAGGTCTTTCCCTTTAGGTTTTACCCCAACAATGTTTTCATTAGTTTCGCTCACTCTCGAAATCAAGCATTTTACAGCAGGTTGGAGCAGCCTGTATCTCAGCACAGGAATAAGGTAGGGAAGAATTCTAAGGATCATTTTGACTGCCTCCAGAAGTTAGATCAGATGGCAAATTGGATTTGGTGCTAGGTCTTTCCCTTTAGGTTTTACCCCAACAATGTTTTCATTAGTTTCGCTCACTCTCGAAATCAAGCATTTTACAGCAGGTTGGAGCAGCCTGTATCTCAGCACAGGAATAAGGTAGGGAAGAATTCAAATACTCATTTTGTCTGCCTCCAGAAGTTAGATCAGATGGCAAATTGGATTTGGTGCTAGGTCTTTCCCTTTAGGTTTTACCCCAACAATGTTTTCATTAGTTTCGCTCACTCTCGAAATCAAGCATTTTACAGCAGGTTGGAGCAGCCTGTATCTCAGCACAGGAATAAGGTAGGGAAGAATTCTAAGGATCATTTTGACTGCCTCCAGAAGTTAGATCAGATGGCAAATTGGATTTGGTGCTAGGTCTTTCCCTTTAGGTTTTACCCCAACAATGTTTTCATTAGTTTCGCTCACTCTCGAAATCAAGCATTTTACAGCAGGTTGGAGCAGCCTGTATCTCAGCACAGGAATAAGGTAGGGAAGAATTCAAATACTCATTTTGACTGCCTCCAGAAGTTAGATCAGATGGCAAATTGGATTTGGTGCTAGGTCTTTCCCTTTAGGTTTTACCCCAACAATGTTTTCATTAGTTTCGCTCACTCTCGAAATCAAGCATTTTACAGCAGGTTGGAGCAGCCTGTATCTCAGCACAGGAATAAGGTAGGGAAGAATTCAAATACTCATTTTGACTGACTCCAGAAGTTAGATCAGATGGCAAATTGGATTTGGTGCTAGGCCTTTCCCTTTAGGTTTTACCCCAACAATGTTTTCATTAGTTTCGCTCACTCTCGAAATCAAGCATTTTACAGCAGGTTGGAGCAGCCTGTATCTCAGCACAGGAATAAGGTAGGGAAGAATTCTAAGGATCATTTTGACTGCCTCCAGAAGTTAGATCAGATGGCAAATTGGATTTGGTGCTAGGTCTTTCCCTTTAGGTTTTACCCCAACAATGTTTTCATTAGTTTCACTCACTCTCGAAATCAAGCATTTTACAGCAGGTTGGAGCAGCCTGTATCTCAGCACAGGAATAAGGTAGGGAAGAATTCAAATACTCATTTTGACTGCCTCCAGAAGTTAGATCAGATGGCAAATTGGATTTGGTGCTAGGTCTTTCCCTTTAGGTTTTACCCCAACAATGTTTTCATTAGTTTCGCTCACTCTCGAAATCAAGCATTTTACAGCAGGTTGGAGCAGCCTGTATCTCAGCACAGGAATAAGGTAGGGAAGAATTCAAATACTCATTTTGACTGCCTCCAGAAGTTAGATCAGATGGCAAATTGGATTTGGTGCTAGGGCCTTTCCCTTTAGGTTTTACCCCAACAATGTTTTCATTAGTTTCGCTCACTCTCGAAATCAAGCATTTTACAGCAGGTTGGAGCAGCCTGTATCTCAGCACAGGAATAAGGTAGGGAAGAATTCTAAGGATCATTTTGACTGCCTCCAGAAGTTAGATCAGATGGCAAATTGGATTTGGTGCTAGGTCTTTCCCTTTAGGTTTTACCCCAACAATGTTTTCATTAGTTTCGCTCACTCTCGAAATCAAGCATTTTACAGCAGGTTGGAGCAGCCTGTATCTCAGCACAGGAATAAGGTAGGGAAGAATTCTAAGGATCATTTTGACTGCCTCCAGAAGTTAGATCAGATGGCAAATTGGATTTGGTGCTAGGTCTTTCCCTTTAGGTTTTACCCCCAACAATGTTTTCATTAGTTTCGCTCACTCTCGAAATCAAGCATTTTACAGCAGGTTGGAGCGCCTGTATCTCAGCACAGGAATAAGGTAGGGAAGAATTCTAAGGATCATTTTGACTGCCTCCAGAAGTTAGATCAGATGGCAAATTGGATTTGGTGCTAGGTCTTTCCCTTTAGGTTTTACCCCAACAATGTTTTCATTAGTTTCGCTCACTCTCGAAATCAAGCATTTTACAGCAGGTTGGAGCAGCCTGTATCTCAGCACAGGAATAAGGTAGGGAAGAATTCTAAGGATCATTTTGACTGCCTCCAGAAGTTAGATCAGATGGCAAATTGGATTTGGTGCTAGGTCTTTCCCTTTAGGTTTTACCCCAACAATGTTTTCATTAGTTTCGCTCACTCTCGAAATCAAGCATTTTACAGCAGGTTGGAGCAGCCTGTATCTCAGCACAGGAATAAGGTAGGGAAGAATTCAAATACTCATTTTGTCTGCCTCCAGAAGTTAGATCAGATGGCAAATTGGATTTGGTGCTAGGTCTTTCCCTTTAGGTTTTACCCCAACAATGTTTTCATTAGTTTCGCTCACTCTCGAAATCAAGCATTTTACAGCAGGTTGGAGCAGCCTGTATCTCAGCACAGGAATAAGGTAGGGAAGAATTCTAAGGATCATTTTGACTGCCTCCAGAAGTTAGATCAGATGGCAAATTGGATTTGGTGCTAGGTCTTTCCCTTTAGGTTTTACCCCAACAATGTTTTCATTAGTTTCGCTCACTCTCGAAATCAAGCATTTTACAGCAGGTTGGAGCAGCCTGTATCTCAGCACAGGAATAAGGTAGGGAAGAATTCAAATACTCATTTTGACTGCCTCCAGAAGTTAGATCAGATGGCAAATTGGATTTGGTGCTAGGTCTTTCCCTTTAGGTTTTACCCCAACAATGTTTTCATTAGTTTCGCTCACTCTCGAAATCAAGCATTTTACAGCAGGTTGGAGCAGCCTGTATCTCAGCACAGGAATAAGGTAGGGAAGAATTCAAATACTCATTTTGACTGACTCCAGAAGTTAGATCAGATGGCAAATTGGATTTGGTGCTAGGCCTTTCCCTTTAGGTTTTACCCCAACAATGTTTTCATTAGTTTCGCTCACTCTCGAAATCAAGCATTTTACAGCAGGTTGGAGCAGCCTGTATCTCAGCACAGGAATAAGGTAGGGAAGAATTCTAAGGATCATTTTGACTGCCTCCAGAAGTTAGATCAGATGGCAAATTGGATTTGGTGCTAGCTCTTTCCCTTTAGGTTTTACCCCAACAATGTTTTCATTAGTTTTGCTCACTCTCGAAATCAAGCATTTTACAGCAGGTTGGAGCAGCCTGTATCTCAGCACAGGAATAAGGTAGGGAAGAATTCTAAGGATCATTTTGACTGCCTCCAGAAGTTAGATCAGATGGCAAATTGGATTTGGTGCTAGGTCTTTCCCTTTAGGTTTTACCCCAACAATGTTTTCATTAGTTTCGCTCACTCTCGAAATCAAGCATTTTACAGCAGGTTTGAGCAGCCTGTATCTCAGCACAGGAATAAGGTAGGGAAGAATTCTAAGGATCATTTTGACTGCCTCCAGAAGTTAGATCAGATGGCAAATTGGATTTGGTGCTAGGTCTTTCCCTTTAGGTTTTACCCCAACAATGTTTTCATTAGTTTCGCTCACTCTCGAAATCAAGCATTTTACAGCAGGTTGGAGCAGCCTGTATCTCAGCACAGGAATAAGGTAGGGAAGAATTCTAAGGATCATTTTGACTGCCTCCTGAAGTTAGATCAGATGGCAAATTGGATTTGGTGCTAGGTCTTTCCCTTTAGGTTTTACCCCAACAATGTTTTCATTAGTTTCGCTCACTCTCGAAATCAAGCATTTTACAGCAGGTTGGAGCAGCCTGTATCTCAGCACAGGAATAAGGTAGGGAAGAATTCAAATACTCATTTTGACTGCCTCCAGAAGTTAGATCAGATGGCAAATTGGATTTGGTGCTAGGTCTTTCCCTTTAGGTTTTACCCCAACAATGTTTTCATTAGTTTCGCTCACTCTCGAAATCAAGCATTTTACAGCAGGTTGGAGCAGCCTGTATCTCAGCACAGGAATAAGGTAGGGAAGAATTCTAAGGATCATTTTGACTGCCTCCAGAAGTTAGATCAGATGGCAAATTGGATTTGGTGCTAGGTCTTTCCCTTTAGGTTTTACCCCAACAATGTTTTCATTAGTTTCGCTCACTCTCGAAATCAAGCATTTTACAGCAGGTTGGAGCAGCCTGTATCTCAGCACAGGAATAAGGTAGGGAAGAATTCAAATACTCATTTTGACTGCCTCCAGAAGTTAGATCAGATGGCAAATTGGATTTGGTGCTAGGTCTTTCCCTTTAGGTTTTACCCCAACAATGTTTTCATTAGTTTCGCTCACTCTCGAAATCAAGCATTTTACAGCAGGTTGGAGCAGCCTGTATCTCAGCACAGGAATAAGGTAGGGAAGAATTCTAAGGATCATTTTGACTGCCTCCAGAAGTTAGATCAGATGGCAAATTGGATTTGGTGCTAGGCCTTTCCCTTTAGCTTTTACCCCAACAATGTTTTCATTAGTTTCGCTCACTCTCGAAATCAAGCATTTTACAGCAGGTTGGAGCAGCCTGTATCTCAGCACAGGAATAAGGTAGGGAAGAATTCAAATACTCATTTTGACTGCCTCCAGAAGTTAGATCAGATGGCAAATTGGATTTGGTGCTAGGTCTTTCCCTTTAGGTTTTACCCCAACAATGTTTTCATTAGTTTCGCTCACTCTCGAAATCAAGCATTTTACAGCAGGTTGGAGCAGCCTGTATCTCAGCACAGGAATAAGGTAGGGAAGAATTCTAAGGATCATTTTGACTGCCTCCAGAAGTTAGATCAGATGGCAAATTGGATTTGGTGCTAGGTCTTTCCCTTTAGGTTTTACCCCAACAATGTTTTCATTAGTTTCGCTCACTCTCGAAATCAAGCATTTTACAGCAGGTTGGAGCAGCCTGTATCTCAGCACAGGAATAAGGTAGGGAAGAATTCTAAGGATCATTTTGACTGCCTCCAGAAGTTAGATCAGATGGCAAATTGGATTTGGTGCTAGGTCTTTCCCTTTAGGTTTTACCCCAACAATGTTTTCATTAGTTTCGCTCACTCTCGAAATCAAGCATTTTACAGCAGGTTGGAGCAGCCTGTATCTCAGCACAGGAATAAGGTAGGGAAGAATTCTAAGGATCATTTTGACTGCCTCCTGAAGTTAGATCAGATGGCAAATTGGATTTGGTGCTAGGTCTTTCCCTTTAGGTTTTACCCCAACAATGTTTTCATTAGTTTCGCTCACTCTCGAAATCAAGCATTTTACAGCAGGTTTGAGCAGCCTGTATCTCAGCACAGGAATAAGGTAGGGAAGAATTCTAAGGATCATTTTGACTGCCTCCAGAAGTTAGATCAGATGGCAAATTGGATTTGGTGCTAGGTCTTTCCCTTTAGGTTTTACCCCAACAATGTTTTCATTAGTTTCGCTCACTCTCGAAATCAAGCATTTTACAGCAGGTTGGAGCAGCCTGTATCTCAGCACAGGAATAAGGTAGGGAAGAATTCTAAGGATCATTTTGACTGCCTCCTGAAGTTAGATCAGATGGCAAATTGGATTTGGTGCTAGGTCTTTCCCTTTAGGTTTTACCCCAACAATGTTTTCATTAGTTTCGCTCACTCTCGAAATCAAGCATTTTACAGCAGGTTGGAGCAGCCTGTATCTCAGCACAGGAATAAGGTAGGGAAGAATTCAAATACTCATTTTGACTGCCTCCAGAAGTTAGATCAGATGGCAAATTGGATTTGGTGCTAGGTCTTTCCCTTTAGGTTTTACCCCAACAATGTTTTCATTAGTTTCGCTCACTCTCGAAATCAAGCATTTTACAGCAGGTTGGAGCAGCCTGTATCTCAGCACAGGAATAAGGTAGGGAAGAATTCTAAGGATCATTTTGACTGCCTCCAGAAGTTAGATCAGATGGCAAATTGGATTTGGTGCTAGGTCTTTCCCTTTAGGTTTTACCCCAACAATGTTTTCATTAGTTTCGCTCACTCTCGAAATCAAGCATTTTACAGCAGGTTGGAGCAGCCTGTATCTCAGCACAGGAATAAGGTAGGGAAGAATTCAAATACTCATTTTGACTGCCTCCAGAAGTTAGATCAGATGGCAAATTGGATTTGGTGCTAGGTCTTTCCCTTTAGGTTTTACCCCAACAATGTTTTCATTAGTTTCGCTCACTCTCGAAATCAAGCATTTTACAGCAGGTTGGAGCAGCCTGTATCTCAGCACAGGAATAAGGTAGGGAAGAATTCTAAGGATCATTTTGACTGCCTCCAGAAGTTAGATCAGATGGCAAATTGGATTTGGTGCTAGGCCTTTCCCTTTAGCTTTTACCCCAACAATGTTTTCATTAGTTTCGCTCACTCTCGAAATCAAGCATTTTACAGCAGGTTGGAGCAGCCTGTATCTCAGCACAGGAATAAGGTAGGGAAGAATTCAAATACTCATTTTGACTGCCTCCAGAAGTTAGATCAGATGGCAAATTGGATTTGGTGCTAGGTCTTTCCCTTTAGGTTTTACCCCAACAATGTTTTCATTAGTTTCGCTCACTCTCGAAATCAAGCATTTTACAGCAGGTTGGAGCAGCCTGTATCTCAGCACAGGAATAAGGTAGGGAAGAATTCTAAGGATCATTTTGACTGCCTCCAGAAGTTAGATCAGATGGCAAATTGGATTTGGTGCTAGGTCTTTCCCTTTAGGTTTTACCCCAACAATGTTTTCATTAGTTTCGCTCACTCTCGAAATCAAGCATTTTACAGCAGGTTGGAGCAGCCTGTATCTCAGCACAGGAATAAGGTAGGGAAGAATTCTAAGGATCATTTTGACTGCCTCCAGAAGTTAGATCAGATGGCAAATTGGATTTGGTGCTAGGTCTTTCCCTTTAGGTTTTACCCCAACAATGTTTTCATTAGTTTCGCTCACTCTCGAAATCAAGCATTTTACAGCAGGTTGGAGCAGCCTGTATCTCAGCACAGGAATAAGGTAGGGAAGAATTCTAAGGATCATTTTGACTGCCTCCAGAAGTTAGATCAGATGGCAAATTGGATTTGGTGCTAGGTCTTTCCCTTTAGGTTTTACCCCAACAATGTTTTCATTAGTTTCGCTCACTCTCGAAATCAAGCATTTTACAGCAGGTTGGAGCAGCCTGTATCTCAGCACAGGAATAAGGTAGGGAAGAATTCTAAGGATCATTTTGACTGCCTCCTGAAGTTAGATCAGATGGCAAATTGGATTTGGTGCTAGGTCTTTCCCTTTAGGTTTTACCCCAACAATGTTTTCATTAGTTTCGCTCACTCTCGAAATCAAGCATTTTACAGCAGGTTGGAGCAGCCTGTATCTCAGCACAGGAATAAGGTAGGGAAGAATTCAAATACTCATTTTGACTGCCTCCAGAAGTTAGATCAGATGGCAAATTGGATTTGGTGCTAGGTCTTTCCCTTTAGGTTTTACCCCAACAATGTTTTCATTAGTTTCGCTCACTCTCGAAATCAAGCATTTTACAGCAGGTTGGAGCAGCCTGTATCTCAGCACAGGAATAAGGTAGGGAAGAATTCAAATACTCATTTTGACTGCCTCCAGAAGTTAGATCAGATGGCAAATTGGATTTGGTGCTAGGCCTTTCCCTTTAGGTTTTACCCCAACAATGTTTTCATTAGTTTCGCTCACTCTGGAAATCAAGCATTTTACAGCAGGTTGGAGCAGCCTGTATCTCAGCACAGGAATAAGGTAGGGAAGAATTCTAAGGATCATTTTGACTGCCTCCAGAAGTTAGATCAGATGGCAAATTGGATTTGGTGCTAGGTCTTTCCCTTTAGGTTTTACCCCAACAATGTTTTCATTAGTTTCGCTCACTCTCGAAATCAAGCATTTTACAGCAGGTTGGAGTAGCCTGTATCTCAGCACAGGAATAAGGTAGGGAAGAATTCTAAGGATCATTTTGACTGCCTCCAGAAGTTAGATCAGATGGCAAATTGGATTTGGTGCTAGGTCTTTCCCTTTAGGTTTTACCCCAACAATGTTTTCATTAATTTCGCTCACTCTCGAAATCAAGCATTTTACAGCAGGTTGGAGCAGCCTGTATCTCAGCACAGGAATAAGGTAGGGAAGAATTCTAAGGATCATTTTGACTGCCTCCAGAAGTTAGATCAGATGGCAAATTGGATTTGGTGCTAGGTCTTTCCCTTTAGGTTTTACCCCAACAATGTTTTCATTAGTTTCGCTCACTCTCGAAATCAAGCATTTTACAGCAGGTTGGAGCAGCCTGTATCTCAGCACAGGAATAAGGTAGGGAAGAATTCAAATACTCATTTTGACTGCCTCCAGAAGTTAGATCAGATGGCAAATTGGATTTGGTGCTAGGTCTTTCCCTTTAGGTTTTACCCCAACAATGTTTTCATTAGTTTCGCTCACTCTCGAAATCAAGCATTTTACAGCAGGTTGGAGCAGCCTGTATCTCAGCACAGGAATAAGGTAGGGAAGAATTCTAAGGATCATTTTGACTGCCTCCAGAAGTTAGATCAGATGGCAAATTGGATTTGGTGCTAGGTCTTTCCCTTTAGGTTTTACCCCAACAATGTTTTCATTAGTTTCGCTCACTCTCGAAATCAAGCATTTTACAGCAGGTTGGAGCAGCCTGTATCTCAGCACAGGAATAAGGTAGGGAAGAATTCTAAGGATCATTTTGACTGCCTCCAGAAGTTAGATCAGATGGCAAATTGGATTTGGTGCTAGGTCTTTCCCTTTAGGTTTTACCCCAACAATGTTTTCATTAGTTTCGCTCACTCTCGAAATCAAGCATTTTACAGCAGGTTGGAGCGCCTGTATCTCAGCACAGGAATAAGGTAGGGAAGAATTCTAAGGATCATTTTGACTGCCTCCAGAAGTTAGATCAGATGGCAAATTGGATTTGGTGCTAGGTCTTTCCCTTTAGGTTTTACCCCAACAATGTTTTCATTAGTTTCGCTCACTCTCGAAATCAAGCATTTTACAGCAGGTTGGAGCAGCCTGTATCTCAGCACAGGAATAAGGTAGGGAAGAATTCTAAGGATCATTTTGACTGCCTCCAGAAGTTAGATCAGATGGCAAATTGGATTTGGTGCTAGGTCTTTCCCTTTAGGTTTTACCCCAACAATGTTTTCATTAGTTTCGCTCACTCTCGAAATCAAGCATTTTACAGCAGGTTGGAGCAGCCTGTATCTCAGCACAGGAATAAGGTAGGGAAGAATTCTAAGGATCATTTTGACTGCCTCCAGAAGTTAGATCAGATGGCAAATTGGATTTGGTGCTAGGTCTTTCCCTTTAGGTTTTACCCCAACAATGTTTTCATTAGTTTCGCTCACTCTCGAAATCAAGCATTTTACAGCAGGTTGGAGCAGCCTGTATCTCAGCACAGGAATAAGGTAGGGAAGAATTCAAATACTCATTTTGACTGCCTCCAGAAGTTAGATCAGATGGCAAATTGGATTTGGTGCTAGGTCTTTCCCTTTAGGTTTTACCCCAACAATGTTTTCATTAGTTTCGCTCACTCTCGAAATCAAGCATTTTACAGCAGGTTGGAGCAGCCTGTATCTCAGCACAGGAATAAGGTAGGGAAGAATTCAAATACTCATTTTGACTGCCTCCAGAAGTTAGATCAGATGGCAAATTGGATTTGGTGCTAGGTCTTTCCCTTTAGGTTTTACCCCAACAATGTTTTCATTAGTTTCGCTCACTCTCGAAATCAAGCATTTTACAGCAGGTTGGAGCAGCCTGTATCTCAGCACAGGAATAAGGTAGGGAAGAATTCTAAGGATCATTTTGACTGCCTCCAGAAGTTAGATCAGATGGCAAATTGGATTTGGTGCTAGGTCTTTCCCTTTAGGTTTTACCCCAACAATGTTTTCATTAGTTTCGCTCACTCTCGAAATCAAGCATTTTACAGCAGGTTGGAGCAGCCTGTATCTCAGCACAGGAATAAGGTAGGGAAGAATTCTAAGGATCATTTTGACTGCCTCCAGAAGTTAGATCAGATGGCAAATTGGATTTGGTGCTAGGTCTTTCCCTTTAGGTTTTACCCCAACAATGTTTTCATTAGTTTCGCTCACTCTCGAAATCAAGCATTTTACAGCAGGTTGGAGCAGCCTGTATCTCAGCACAGGAATAAGGTAGGGAAGAATTCTAAGGATCATTTTGACTGCCTCCAGAAGTTAGATCAGATGGCAAATTGGATTTGGTGCTAGGTCTTTCCCTTTAGGTTTTACCCCAACAATGTTTTCATTAGTTTCGCTCACTCTCGAAATCAAGCATTTTACAGCAGGTTGGAGCAGCCTGTATCTCAGCACAGGAATAAGGTAGGGAAGAATTCTAAGGATCATTTTGACTGCCTCCAGAAGTTAGATCAGATGGCAAATTGGATTTGGTGCTAGGTCTTTCCCTTTAGGTTTTACCCCAACAATGTTTTCATTAGTTTCGCTCACTCTCGAAATCAAGCATTTTACAGCAGGTTGGAGCAGCCTGTATCTCAGCACAGGAATAAGGTAGGGAAGAATTCTAAGGATCATTTTGACTGCCTCCAGAAGTTAGATCAGATGGCAAATTGGATTTGGTGCTAGGTCTTTCCCTTTAGGTTTTACCCCAACAATGTTTTCATTAGTTTCGCTCACTCTCGAAATCAAGCATTTTACAGCAGGTTGGAGCAGCCTGTATCTCAGCACAGGAATAAGGTAGGGAAGAATTCTAAGGATCATTTTGACTGCCTCCAGAAGTTAGATCAGATGGTAAATTGGATTTGGTGCTAGGTCTTTCCCTTTAGGTTTTACCCCAACAATGTTTTCATTAGTTTCGCTCACTCTCGAAATCAAGCATTTTACAGCAGGTTGGAGCAGCCTGTATCTCAGCACAGGAATAAGGTAGGGAAGAATTCTAAGGATCATTTTGACTGCCTCCAGAAGTTAGATCAGATGGCAAATTGGATTTGGTGCTAGGTCTTTCCCTTTAGGTTTTACCCCAACAATGTTTTCATTAGTTTCGCTCACTCTCGAAATCAAGCATTTTACAGCAGGTTGGAGTAGCCTGTATCTCAGCACAGGAATAAGGTAGGGAAGAATTCTAAGGATCATTTTGACTGCCTCCAGAAGT
Organism: Melanerpes formicivorus; assembly: GCF_026170545.1. Taxonomy (NCBI): domain Eukaryota; kingdom Metazoa; phylum Chordata; class Aves; order Piciformes; family Picidae; genus Melanerpes; species Melanerpes formicivorus. The sequence continues at coordinate 27,988 of NW_027144306.1, read as the reverse complement.
TAGATCAGATGGCAAATTGGATTTGGTGCTAGGTCTTTCCCTTTAGGTTTTACCCCAACAATGTTTTCATTAGTTTCGCTCACTCTCGAAATCAAGCATTTTACAGCAGGTTGGAGCAGCCTGTATCTCAGCACAGGAATAAGGTAGGGAAGAATTCTAAGGATCATTTTGACTGCCTCCAGAAGTTAGATCAGATGGCAAATTGGATTTGGTGCTAGGTCTTTCCCTTTAGGTTTTACCCCAACAATGTTTTCATTAGTTTCGCTCACTCTCGAAATCAAGCATTTTACAGCAGGTTGGAGCAGCCTGTATCTCAGCACAGGAATAAGGTAGGGAAGAATTCAAATACTCATTTTGACTGCCTCCAGAAGTTAGATCAGATGGCAAATTGGATTTGGTGCTAGGTCTTTCCCTTTAGGTTTTACCCCAACAATGTTTTCATTAGTTTCGCTCACTCTCGAAATCAAGCATTTTACAGCAGGTTGGAGCAGCCTGTATCTCAGCACAGGAATAAGGTAGGGAAGAATTCTAAGGATCATTTTGACTGCCTCCAGAAGTTAGATCAGATGGCAAATTGGATTTGGTGCTAGGTCTTTCCCTTTAGGTTTTACCCCAACAATGTTTTCATTAGTTTCGCTCACTCTCGAAATCAAGCATTTTACAGCAGGTTGGAGCAGCCTGTATCTCAGCACAGGAATAAGGTAGGGAAGAATTCTAAGGATCATTTTGACTGCCTCCAGAAGTTAGATCAGATGGCAAATTGGATTTGGTGCTAGGTCTTTCCCTTTAGGTTTTACCCCAACAATGTTTTCATTAGTTTCGCTCACTCTCGAAATCAAGCATTTTACAGCAGGTTGGAGCAGCCTGTATCTCAGCACAGGAATAAGGTAGGGAAGAATTCAAATACTCATTTTGACTGCCTCCAGAAGTTAGATCAGATGGCAAATTGGATTTGGTGCTAGGTCTTTCCCTTTAGGTTTTACCCCAACAATGTTTTCATTAGTTTCGCTCACTCTCGAAATCAAGCATTTTACAGCAGGTTGGAGCAGCCTGTATCTCAGCACAGGAATAAGGTAGGGAAGAATTCAAATACTCATTTTGACTGCCTCCAGAAGTTAGATCAGATGGCAAATTGGATTTGGTGCTAGGCCTTTCCCTTTAGGTTTTACCCCAACAATGTTTTCATTAGTTTCGCTCACTCTCGAAATCAAGCATTTTACAGCAGGTTGGAGCAGCCTGTATCTCAGCACAGGAATAAGGTAGGGAAGAATTCTAAGGATCATTTTGACTGCCTCCAGAAGTTAGATCAGATGGCAAATTGGATTTGGTGCTAGGTCTTTCCCTTTAGGTTTTACCCCAACAATGTTTTCATTAGTTTCGCTCACTCTCGAAATCAAGCATTTTACAGCAGGTTGGAGCAGCCTGTATCTCAGCACAGGAATAAGGTAGGGAAGAATTCTAAGGATCATTTTGACTGCCTCCAGAAGTTAGATCAGATGGCAAATTGGATTTGGTGCTAGGTCTTTCCCTTTAGGTTTTACCCCAACAATGTTTTCATTAGTTTCGCTCACTCTCGAAATCAAGCATTTTACAGCAGGTTGGAGCAGCCTGTATCTCAGCACAGGAATAAGGTAGGGAAGAATTCTAAGGATCATTTTGACTGCCTCCAGAAGTTAGATCAGATGGCAAATTGGATTTGGTGCTAGGTCTTTCCCTTTAGGTTTTACCCCAACAATGTTTTCATTAGTTTCGCTCACTCTCGAAATCAAGCATTTTACAGCAGGTTGGAGCAGCCTGTATCTCAGCACAGGAATAAGGTAGGGAAGAATTCTAAGGATCATTTTGACTGCCTCCAGAAGTTAGATCAGATGGCAAATTGGATTTGGTGCTAGGTCTTTCCCTTTAGGTTTTACCCCAACAATGTTTTCATTAGTTTCGCTCACTCTCGAAATCAAGCATTTTACAGCAGGTTGGAGCAGCCTGTATCTCAGCACAGGAATAAGGTAGGGAAGAATTCAAATACTCATTTTGACTGCCTCCAGAAGTTAGATCAGATGGCAAATTGGATTTGGTGCTAGGTCTTTCCCTTTAGGTTTTACCCCAACAATGTTTTCATTAGTTTCGCTCACTCTGGAAATCAAGCATTTTACAGCAGGTTGGAGCAGCCTGTATCTCAGCACAGGAATAAGGTAGGGAAGAATTCTAAGGATCATTTTGACTGCCTCCAGAAGTTAGATCAGATGGCAAATTGGATTTGGTGCTAGGTCTTTCCCTTTAGGTTTTACCCCAACAATGTTTTCATTAGTTTCGCTCACTCTCGAAATCAAGCATTTTACAGCAGGTTGGAGCAGCCTGTATCTCAGCACAGGAATAAGGTAGGGAAGAATTCTAAGGATCATTTTGACTGCCTCCAGAAGTTAGATCAGATGGCAAATTGGATTTGGTGCTAGGTCTTTCCCTTTAGGTTTTACCCCAACAATGTTTTCATTAGTTTCGCTCACTCTCGAAATCAAGCATTTTACAGCAGGTTGGAGCAGCCTGTATCTCAGCACAGGAATAAGGTAGGGAAGAATTCTAAGGATCATTTTGACTGCCTCCAGAAGTTAGATCAGATGGCAAATTGGATTTGGTGCTAGGTCTTTCCCTTTAGGTTTTACCCCAACAATGTTTTCATTAGTTTCGCTCACTCTCGAAATCAAGCATTTTACAGCAGGTTGGAGCAGCCTGTATCTCAGCACAGGAATAAGGTAGGGAAGAATTCAAATACTCATTTTGACTGCCTCCAGAAGTTAGATCAGATGGCAAATTGGATTTGGTGCTAGGTCTTTCCCTTTAAGTTTTACCCCAACAATGTTTTCATTAGTTTCGCTCACTCTCGAAATCAAGCATTTTACAGCAGGTTGGAGCAGCCTGTATATCAGCACAGGAATAAGGTAGGGAAGAATTCTAAGGATCATTTTGACTGCCTCCAGAAGTTAGATCAGATGGCAAATTGGATTTGGTGCTAGGTCTTTCCCTTTAGGTTTTACCCCAACAATGTTTTCATTAGTTTCGCTCACTCTCGAAATCAAGCATTTTACAGCAGGTTGGAGCAGCCTGTATCTCAGCACAGGAATAAGGTAGGGAAGAATTCAAATACTCATTTTGACTGCCTCCAGAAGTTAGATCAGATGGCAAATTGGATTTGGTGCTAGGTCTTTCCCTTTAGGTTTTACCCCAACAATGTTTTCATTAGTTTCGCTCACTCTCGAAATCAAGCATTTTACAGCAGGTTGGAGCAGCCTGTATCTCAGCACAGGAATAAGGTAGGGAAGAATTCAAATACTCATTTTGACTGCCTCCAGAAGTTAGATCAGATGGCAAATTGGATTTGGTGCTAGGTCTTTCCCTTTAGGTTTTACCCCAACAATGTTTTCATTAGTTTCGCTCACTCTCGAAATCAAGCATTTTACAGCAGGTTGGAGCAGCCTGTATCTCAGCACAGGAATAAGGTAGGGAAGAATTCTAAGGATCATTTTGACTGCCTCCAGAAGTTAGATCAGATGGCAAATTGGATTTGGTGCTAGGTCTTTCCCTTTAGGTTTTACCCCAACAATGTTTTCATTAGTTTCGCTCACTCTCGAAATCAAGCATTTTACAGCAGGTTGGAGCAGCCTGTATATCAGCACAGGAATAAGGTAGGGAAGAATTCTAAGGATCATTTTGACTGCCTCCAGAAGTTAGATCAGATGGCAAATTGGATTTGGTGCTAGGTCTTTCCCTTTAGGTTTTACCCCAACAATGTTTTCATTAGTTTCGCTCACTCTCGAAATCAAGCATTTTACAGCAGGTTGGAGCAGCCTGTATCTCAGCACAGGAATAAGGTAGGGAAGAATTCAAATACTCATTTTGACTGCCTCCAGAAGTTAGATCAGATGGCAAATTGGATTTGGTGCTAGGTCTTTCCCTTTAGGTTTTACCCCAACAATGTTTTCATTAGTTTCGCTCACTCTCGAAATCAAGCATTTTACAGCAGGTTGGAGCAGCCTGTATCTCAGCACAGGAATAAGGTAGGGAAGAATTCAAATACTCATTTTGACTGCCTCCAGAAGTTAGATCAGATGGCAAATTGGATTTGGTGCTAGGTCTTTCCCTTTAGGTTTTACCCCAACAATGTTTTCATTAGTTTCGCTCACTCTCGAAATCAAGCATTTTACAGCAGGTTGGAGCAGCCTGTATCTCAGCACAGGAATAAGGTAGGGAAGAATTCAAATACTCATTTTGACTGCCTCCAGAAGTTAGATCAGATGGCAAATTGGATTTGGTGCTAGGTCTTTCCCTTTAGGTTTTACCCCAACAATGTTTTCATTAGTTTCGCTCACTCTCGAAATCAAGCATTTTACAGCAGGTTGGAGCAGCCTGTATCTCAGCACAGGAATAAGGTAGGGAAGAATTCTAAGGATCATTTTGACTGCCTCCAGAAGTTAGATCAGATGGCAAATTGGATTTGGTGCTAGGTCTTTCCCTTTAGGTTTTACCCCAACAATGTTTTCATTAGTTTCGCTCACTCTCGAAATCAAGCATTTTACAGCAGGTTGGAGCAGCCTGTATCTCAGCACAGGAATAAGGTAGGGAAGAATTCAAATACTCATTTTGACTGCCTCCAGAAGTTAGATCAGATGGCAAATTGGATTTGGTGCTAGGTCTTTCCCTTTAGGTTTTACCCCAACAATGTTTTCATTAGTTTCGCTCACTCTCGAAATCAAGCATTTTACAGCAGGTTGGAGCAGCCTGTATCTCAGCACAGGAATAAGGTAGGGAAGAATTCAAATACTCATTTTGACTGCCTCCAGAAGTTAGATCAGATGGCAAATTGGATTTGGTGCTAGGTCTTTCCCTTTAGGTTTTACCCCAACAATGTTTTCATTAGTTTCGCTCACTCTCGAAATCAAGCATTTTACAGCAGGTTGGAGCAGCCTGTATCTCAGCACAGGAATAAGGTAGGGAAGAATTCTAAGGATCATTTTGACTGCCTCCAGAAGTTAGATCAGATGGCAAATTGGATTTGGTGCTAGGTCTTTCCCTTTAGGTTTTACCCCAACAATGTTTTCATTAGTTTCGCTCACTCTCGAAATCAAGCATTTTACAGCAGGTTGGAGCAGCCTGTATATCAGCACAGGAATAAGGTAGGGAAGAATTCTAAGGATCATTTTGACTGCCTCCAGAAGTTAGATCAGATGGCAAATTGGATTTGGTGCTAGGTCTTTCCCTTTAGGTTTTACCCCAACAATGTTTTCATTAGTTTCGCTCACTCTCGAAATCAAGCATTTTACAGCAGGTTGGAGCAGCCTGTATCTCAGCACAGGAATAAGGTAGGGAAGAATTCAAATACTCATTTTGACTGCCTCCAGAAGTTAGATCAGATGGCAAATTGGATTTGGTGCTAGGTCTTTCCCTTTAGGTTTTACCCCAACAATGTTTTCATTAGTTTCGCTCACTCTCGAAATCAAGCATTTTACAGCAGGTTGGAGCAGCCTGTATCTCAGCACAGGAATAAGGTAGGGAAGAATTCAAATACTCATTTTGACTGCCTCCAGAAGTTAGATCAGATGGCAAATTGGATTTGGTGCTAGGTCTTTCCCTTTAGGTTTTACCCCAACAATGTTTTCATTAGTTTCGCTCACTCTCGAAATCAAGCATTTTACAGCAGGTTGGAGCAGCCTGTATCTCAGCACAGGAATAAGGTAGGGAAGAATTCTAAGGATCATTTTGACTGCCTCCAGAAGTTAGATCAGATGGCAAATTGGATTTGGTGCTAGGTCTTTCCCTTTAGGTTTTACCCCAACAATGTTTTCATTAGTTTCGCTCACTCTCGAAATCAAGCATTTTACAGCAGGTTGGAGCAGCCTGTATCTCAGCACAGGAATAAGGTAGGGAAGAATTCAAATACTCATTTTGACTGCCTCCAGAAGTTAGATCAGATGGCAAATTGGATTTGGTGCTAGGTCTTTCCCTTTAGGTTTTACCCCAACAATGTTTTCATTAGTTTCGCTCACTCTCGAAATCAAGCATTTTACAGCAGGTTGGAGCAGCCTGTATCTCAGCACAGGAATAAGGTAGGGAAGAATTCTAAGGATCATTTTGACTGCCTCCAGAAGTTAGATCAGATGGCAAATTGGATTTGGTGCTAGGTCTTTCCCTTTAGGTTTTACCCCAACAATGTTTTCATTAGTTTCGCTCACTCTCGAAATCAAGCATTTTACAGCAGGTTGGAGCAGCCTGTATCTCAGCACAGGAATAAGGTAGGGAAGAATTCAAATACTCATTTTGACTGCCTCCAGAAGTTAGATCAGATGGCAAATTGGATTTGGTGCTAGGTCTTTCCCTTTAGGTTTTACCCCAACAATGTTTTCATTAGTTTCGCTCACTCTCGAAATCAAGCATTTTACAGCAGGTTGGAGCAGCCTGTATCTCAGCACAGGAATAAGGTAGGGAAGAATTCTAAGGATCATTTTGACTGCCTCCAGAAGTTAGATCAGATGGCAAATTGGATTTGGTGCTAGGTCTTTCCCTTTAGGTTTTACCCCAACAATGTTTTCATTAGTTTCGCTCACTCTCGAAATCAAGCATTTTACAGCAGGTTGGAGCAGCCTGTATCTCAGCACAGGAATAAGGTAGGGAAGAATTCTAAGGATCATTTTGACTGCCTCCAGAAGTTAGATCAGATGGCAAATTGGATTTGGTGCTAGGTCTTTCCCTTTAGGTTTTACCCCAACAATGTTTTCATTAGTTTCGCTCACTCTCGAAATCAAGCATTTTACAGCAGGTTGGAGCAGCCTGTATCTCAGCACAGGAATAAGGTAGGGAAGAATTCTAAGGATCATTTTGACTGCCTCCAGAAGTTAGATCAGATGGCAAATTGGATTTGGTGCTAGGTCTTTCCCTTTAGGTTTTACCCCAACAATGTTTTCATTAGTTTCGCTCACTCTCGAAATCAAGCATTTTACAGCAGGTTGGAGCAGCCTGTATCTCAGCACAGGAATAAGGTAGGGAAGAATTCTAAGGATCATTTTGACTGCCTCCAGAAGTTAGATCAGATGGCAAATTGGATTTGGTGCTAGGTCTTTCCCTTTAGGTTTTACCCCAACAATGTTTTCATTAGTTTCGCTCACTCTCGAAATCAAGCATTTTACAGCAGGTTGGAGCAGCCTGTATCTCAGCACAGGAATAAGGTAGGGAAGAATTCAAATACTCATTTTGACTGCCTCCAGAAGTTAGATCAGATGGCAAATTGGATTTGGTGCTAGGTCTTTCCCTTTAGGTTTTACCCCAACAATGTTTTCATTAGTTTCGCTCACTCTCGAAATCAAGCATTTTACAGCAGGTTGGAGCAGCCTGTATCTCAGCACAGGAATAAGGTAGGGAAGAATTCTAAGGATCATTTTGACTGCCTCCAGAAGTTAGATCAGATGGCAAATTGGATTTGGTGCTAGGTCTTTCCCTTTAGGTTTTACCCCAACAATGTTTTCATTAGTTTCGCTCACTCTCGAAATCAAGCATTTTACAGCAGGTTGGAGCAGCCTGTATCTCAGCACAGGAATAAGGTAGGGAAGAATTCTAAGGATCATTTTGACTGCCTCCAGAAGTTAGATCAGATGGCAAATTGGATTTGGTGCTAGGTCTTTCCCTTTAGGTTTTACCCCAACAATGTTTTCATTAGTTTCGCTCACTCTCGAAATCAAGCATTTTACAGCAGGTTGGAGCAGCCTGTATCTCAGCACAGGAATAAGGTAGGGAAGAATTCAAATACTCATTTTGACTGCCTCCAGAAGTTAGATCAGATGGCAAATTGGATTTGGTGCTAGGTCTTTCCCTTTAGGTTTTACCCCAACAATGTTTTCATTAGGTTCGCTCACTCTCGAAATCAAGCATTTTACAGCAGGTTGGAGCAGCCTGTATCTCAGCACAGGAATAAGGTAGGGAAGAATTCAAATACTCATTTTGACTGCCTCCAGAAGTTAGATCAGATGGCAAATTGGATTTGGTGCTAGGCCTTTCCCTTTAGGTTTTACCCCAACAATGTTTTCATTAGTTTCGCTCACTCTCGAAATCAAGCATTTTACAGCAGGTTGGAGCAGCCTGTATCTCAGCACAGGAATAAGGTAGGGAAGAATTCTAAGGATCATTTTGACTGCCTCCAGAAGTTAGATCAGATGGCAAATTGGATTTGGTGCTAGGTCTTTCCCTTTAGGTTTTACCCCAACAATGTTTTCATTAGTTTCGCTCACTCTCGAAATCAAGCATTTTACAGCAGGTTGGAGCAGCCTGTATCTCAGCACAGGAATAAGGTAGGGAAGAATTCTAAGGATCATTTTGACTGCCTCCAGAAGTTAGATCAGATGGCAAATTGGATTTGGTGCTAGGTCTTTCCCTTTAGGTTTTACCCCAACAATGTTTTCATTAGTTTCGCTCACTCTCGAAATCAAGCATTTTACAGCAGGTTGGAGCAGCCTGTATCTCAGCACAGGAATAAGGTAGGGAAGAATTCTAAGGATCATTTTGACTGCCTCCAGAAGTTAGATCAGATGGCAAATTGGATTTGGTGCTAGGTCTTTCCCTTTAGGTTTTACCCCAACAATGTTTTCATTAGTTTCGCTCACTCTCGAAATCAAGCATTTTACAGCAGGTTGGAGCAGCCTGTATCTCAGCACAGGAATAAGGTAGGGAAGAATTCTAAGGATCATTTTGACTGCCTCCAGAAGTTAGATCAGATGGCAAATTGGATTTGGTGCTAGGTCTTTCCCTTTAGGTTTTACCCCAACAATGTTTTCATTAGTTTCGCTCACTCTCGAAATCAAGCATTTTACAGCAGGTTGGAGCAGCCTGTATCTCAGCACAGGAATAAGGTAGGGAAGAATTCTAAGGATCATTTTGACTGCCTCCAGAAGTTAGATCAGATGGCAAATTGGATTTGGTGCTAGGTCTTTCCCTTTAGGTTTTACCCCAACAATGTTTTCATTAGTTTCGCTCACTCTCGAAATCAAGCATTTTACAGCAGGTTGGAGCAGCCTGTATCTCAGCACAGGAATAAGGTAGGGAAGAATTCTAAGGATCATTTTGACTGCCTCCAGAAGTTAGATCAGATGGCAAATTGGATTTGGTGCTAGGTCTTTCCCTTTAGGTTTTACCCCAACAATGTTTTCATTAGTTTCGCTCACTCTCGAAATCAAGCATTTTACAGCAGGTTGGAGCAGCCTGTATCTCAGCACAGGAATAAGGTAGGGAAGAATTCTAAGGATCATTTTGACTGCCTCCAGAAGTTAGATCAGATGGCAAATTGGATTTGGTGCTAGGTCTTTCCCTTTAGGTTTTACCCCAACAATGTTTTCATTAGTTTCGCTCACTCTCGAAATCAAGCATTTTACAGCAGGTTGGAGCAGCCTGTATCTCAGCACAGGAATAAGGTAGGGAAGAATTCTAAGGATCATTTTGACTGCCTCCAGAAGTTAGATCAGATGGCAAATTGGATTTGGTGCTAGGTCTTTCCCTTTAGGTTTTACCCCAACAATGTTTTCATTAGTTTCGCTCACTCTCGAAATCAAGCATTTTACAGCAGGTTGGAGCAGCCTGTATCTCAGCACAGGAATAAGGTAGGGAAGAATTCAAATACTCATTTTGACTGCCTCCAGAAGTTAGATCAGATGGCAAATTGGATTTGGTGCTAGGTCTTTCCCTTTAGGTTTTACCCCAACAATGTTTTCATTAGTTTCGCTCACTCTCGAAATCAAGCATTTTACAGCAGGTTGGAGCAGCCTGTATCTCAGCACAGGAATAAGGTAGGGAAGAATTCTAAGGATCATTTTGACTGCCTCCAGAAGTTAGATCAGATGGCAAATTGGATTTGGTGCTAGGTCTTTCCCTTTAGGTTTTACCCCAACAATGTTTTCATTAGTTTCGCTCACTCTCGAAATCAAGCATTTTACAGCAGGTTGGAGCAGCCTGTATCTCAGCACAGGAATAAGGTAGGGAAGAATTCAAATACTCATTTTGACTGCCTCCAGAAGTTAGATCAGATGGCAAATTGGATTTGGTGCTAGGTCTTTCCCTTTAGGTTTTACCCCAACAATGTTTTCATTAGTTTCGCTCACTCTCGAAATCAAGCATTTTACAGCAGGTTGGAGCAGCCTGTATCTCAGCACAGGAATAAGGTAGGGAAGAATTCTAAGGATCATTTTGACTGCCTCCAGAAGTTAGATCAGATGGCAAATTGGATTTGGTGCTAGGTCTTTCCCTTTAGGTTTTACCCCAACAATGTTTTCATTAGTTTCGCTCACTCTCGAAATCAAGCATTTTACAGCAGGTTGGAGCAGCCTGTATCTCAGCACAGGAATAAGGTAGGGAAGAATTCAAATACTCATTTTGACTGCCTCCAGAAGTTAGATCAGATGGCAAATTGGATTTGGTGCTAGGTCTTTCCCTTTAGGTTTTACCCCAACAATGTTTTCATTAGTTTCGCTCACTCTCGAAATCAAGCATTTTACAGCAGGTTGGAGCAGCCTGTATCTCAGCACAGGAATAAGGTAGGGAAGAATTCAAATACTCATTTTGACTGCCTCCAGAAGTTAGATCAGATGGCAAATTGGATTTGGTGCTAGGTCTTTCCCTTTAGGTTTTACCCCAACAATGTTTTCATTAGTTTCGCTCACTCTCGAAATCAAGCATTTTACAGCAGGTTGGAGCAGCCTGTATCTCAGCACAGGAATAAGGTAGGGAAGAATTCTAAGGATCATTTTGACTGCCTCCAGAAGTTAGATCAGATGGCAAATTGGATTTGGTGCTAGGTCTTTCCCTTTAGGTTTTACCCCAACAATGTTTTCATTAGTTTCGCTCACTCTCGAAATCAAGCATTTTACAGCAGGTTGGAGCAGCCTGTATATCAGCACAGGAATAAGGTAGGGAAGAATTCTAAGGATCATTTTGACTGCCTCCAGAAGTTAGATCAGATGGCAAATTGGATTTGGTGCTAGGTCTTTCCCTTTAGGTTTTACCCCAACAATGTTTTCATTAGTTTCGCTCACTCTCGAAATCAAGCATTTTACAGCAGGTTGGAGCAGCCTGTATCTCAGCACAGGAATAAGGTAGGGAAGAATTCAAATACTCATTTTGACTGCCTCCAGAAGTTAGATCAGATGGCAAATTGGATTTGGTGCTAGGTCTTTCCCTTTAGGTTTTACCCCAACAATGTTTTCATTAGTTTCGCTCACTCTCGAAATCAAGCATTTTACAGCAGGTTGGAGCAGCCTGTATCTCAGCACAGGAATAAGGTAGGGAAGAATTCAAATACTCATTTTGACTGCCTCCAGAAGTTAGATCAGATGGCAAATTGGATTTGGTGCTAGGTCTTTCCCTTTAGGTTTTACCCCAACAATGTTTTCATTAGTTTCGCTCACTCTCGAAATCAAGCATTTTACAGCAGGTTGGAGCAGCCTGTATCTCAGCACAGGAATAAGGTAGGGAAGAATTCTAAGGATCATTTTGACTGCCTCCAGAAGTTAGATCAGATGGCAAATTGGATTTGGTGCTAGGTCTTTCCCTTTAGGTTTTACCCCAACAATGTTTTCATTAGTTTCGCTCACTCTCGAAATCAAGCATTTTACAGCAGGTTGGAGCAGCCTGTATCTCAGCACAGGAATAAGGTAGGGAAGAATTCAAATACTCATTTTGACTGCCTCCAGAAGTTAGATCAGATGGCAAATTGGATTTGGTGCTAGGTCTTTCCCTTTAGGTTTTACCCCAACAATGTTTTCATTAGTTTCGCTCACTCTCGAAATCAAGCATTTTACAGCAGGTTGGAGCAGCCTGTATCTCAGCACAGGAATAAGGTAGGGAAGAATTCTAAGGATCATTTTGACTGCCTCCAGAAGTTAGATCAGATGGCAAATTGGATTTGGTGCTAGGTCTTTCCCTTTAGGTTTTACCCCAACAATGTTTTCATTAGTTTCGCTCACTCTCGAAATCAAGCATTTTACAGCAGGTTGGAGCAGCCTGTATCTCAGCACAGGAATAAGGTAGGGAAGAATTCAAATACTCATTTTGACTGCCTCCAGAAGTTAGATCAGATGGCAAATTGGATTTGGTGCTAGGTCTTTCCCTTTAGGTTTTACCCCAACAATGTTTTCATTAGTTTCGCTCACTCTCGAAATCAAGCATTTTACAGCAGGTTGGAGCAGCCTGTATCTCAGCACAGGAATAAGGTAGGGAAGAATTCTAAGGATCATTTTGACTGCCTCCAGAAGTTAGATCAGATGGCAAATTGGATTTGGTGCTAGGTCTTTCCCTTTAGGTTTTACCCCAACAATGTTTTCATTAGTTTCGCTCACTCTCGAAATCAAGCATTTTACAGCAGGTTGGAGCAGCCTGTATCTCAGCACAGGAATAAGGTAGGGAAGAATTCTAAGGATCATTTTGACTGCCTCCAGAAGTTAGATCAGATGGCAAATTGGATTTGGTGCTAGGTCTTTCCCTTTAGGTTTTACCCCAACAATGTTTTCATTAGTTTCGCTCACTCTCGAAATCAAGCATTTTACAGCAGGTTGGAGCAGCCTGTATCTCAGCACAGGAATAAGGTAGGGAAGAATTCAAATACTCATTTTGACTGCCTCCAGAAGTTAGATCAGATGGCAAATTGGATTTGGTGCTAGGTCTTTCCCTTTAGGTTTTACCCCAACAATGTTTTCATTAGTTTCGCTCACTCTCGAAATCAAGCATTTTACAGCAGGTTGGAGCAGCCTGTATCTCAGCACAGGAATAAGGTAGGGAAGAATTCAAATACTCATTTTGACTGCCTCCAGAAGTTAGATCAGATGGCAAATTGGATTTGGTGCTAGGTCTTTCCCTTTAGGTTTTACCCCAACAATGTTTTCATTAGTTTCGCTCACTCTCGAAATCAAGCATTTTACAGCAGGTTGGAGCAGCCTGTATCTCAGCACAGGAATAAGGTAGGGAAGAATTCTAAGGATCATTTTGACTGCCTCCAGAAGTTAGATCAGATGGCAAATTGGATTTGGTGCTAGGTCTTTCCCTTTAGGTTTTACCCCAACAATGTTTTCATTAGTTTCGCTCACTCTCGAAATCAAGCATTTTACAGCAGGTTGGAGCAGCCTGTATCTCAGCACAGGAATAAGGTAGGGAAGAATTCAAATACTCATTTTGACTGCCTCCAGAAGTTAGATCAGATGGCAAATTGGATTTGGTGCTAGGTCTTTCCCTTTAGGTTTTACCCCAACAATGTTTTCATTAGTTTCGCTCACTCTCGAAATCAAGCATTTTACAGCAGGTTGGAGCAGCCTGTATCTCAGCACAGGAATAAGGTAGGGAAGAATTCTAAGGATCATTTTGACTGCCTCCAGAAGTTAGATCAGATGGCAAATTGGATTTGGTGCTAGGTCTTTCCCTTTAGGTTTTACCCCAACAATGTTTTCATTAGTTTCGCTCACTCTCGAAATCAAGCATTTTACAGCAGGTTGGAGCAGCCTGTATCTCAGCACAGGAATAAGGTAGGGAAGAATTCAAATACTCATTTTGACTGCCTCCAGAAGTTAGATCAGATGGCAAATTTGATTTGGTGCTAGGTCTTTCCCTTTAGGTTTTACCCCAACAATGTTTTCATTAGTTTCGCTCACTCTCGAAATCAAGCATTTTACAGCAGGTTGGAGCAGCCTGTATCTCAGCACAGGAATAAGGTAGGGAAGAATTCTAAGGATCATTTTGACTGCCTCCAGAAGTTAGATCAGATGGCAAATTGGATTTGGTGCTAGGTCTTTCCCTTTAGGTTTTACCCCAACAATGTTTTCATTAGTTTCGCTCACTCTCGAAATCAAGCATTTTACAGCAGGTTGGAGCAGCCTGTATCTCAGCACAGGAATAAGGTAGGGAAGAATTCTAAGGATCATTTTGACTGCCTCCAGAAGTTAGATCAGATGGCAAATTGGATTTGGTGCTAGGTCTTTCCCTTTAGGTTTTACCCCAACAATGTTTTCATTAGTTTCGCTCACTCTCGAAATCAAGCATTTTACAGCAGGTTGGAGCAGCCTGTATCTCAGCACAGGAATAAGGTAGGGAAGAATTCTAAGGATCATTTTGACTGCCTCCAGAAGTTAGATCAGATGGCAAATTGGATTTGGTGCTAGGTCTTTCCCTTTAGGTTTTACCCCAACAATGTTTTCATTAGTTTCGCTCACTCTCGAAATCAAGCATTTTACAGCAGGTTGGAGCAGCCTGTATCTCAGCACAGGAATAAGGTAGGGAAGAATTCAAATACTCATTTTGACCGCCTCCAGAAGTTAGATCAGATGGCAAATTGGATTTGGTGCTAGGTCTTTCCCTTTAGGTTTTACCCCAACAATGTTTTCATTAGTTTCGCTCACTCTCGAAATCAAGCATTTTACAGCAGGTTGGAGCAGCCTGTATCTCAGCACAGGAATAAGGTAGGGAAGAATTCTAAGGATCATTTTGACTGCCTCCAGAAGTTAGATCAGATGGCAAATTGGATTTGGTGCTAGGTCTTTCCCTTTAGGTTTTACCCCAACAATGTTTTCATTAGTTTCGCTCACTCTCGAAATCAAGCATTTTACAGCAGGTTGGAGCAGCCTGTATCTCAGCACAGGAATAAGGTAGGGAAGAATTCAAATACTCATTTTGACTGCCTCCAGAAGTTAGATCAGATGGCAAATTGGATTTGGTGCTAGGTCTTTCCCTTTAGGTTTTACCCCAACAATGTTTTCATTAGTTTCGCTCACTCTCGAAATCAAGCATTTTACAGCAGGTTGGAGCAGCCTGTATCTCAGCACAGGAATAAGGTAGGGAAGAATTCTAAGGATCATTTTGACTGCCTCCAGAAGTTAGATCAGATGGCAAATTGGATTTGGTGCTAGGTCTTTCCCTTTAGGTTTTACCCCAACAATGTTTTCATTAGTTTCGCTCACTCTCGAAATCAAGCATTTTACAGCAGGTTGGAGCAGCCTGTATCTCAGCACAGGAATAAGGTAGGGAAGAATTCAAATACTCATTTTGACTGCCTCCAGAAGTTAGATCAGATGGCAAATTGGATTTGGTGCTAGGTCTTTCCCTTTAGGTTTTACCCCAACAATGTTTTCATTAGTTTCGCTCACTCTCGAAATCAAGCATTTTACAGCAGGTTGGAGCAGCCTGTATCTCAGCACAGGAATAAGGTAGGGAAGAATTCTAAGGATCATTTTGACTGCCTCCAGAAGTTAGATCAGATGGCAAATTGGATTTGGTGCTAGGTCTTTCCCTTTAGGTTTTACCCCAACAATGTTTTCATTAGTTTCGCTCACTCTCGAAATCAAGCATTTTACAGCAGGTTGGAGCAGCCTGTATCTCAGCACAGGAATAAGGTAGGGAAGAATTCAAATACTCATTTTGACTGCCTCCAGAAGTTAGATCAGATGGCAAATTGGATTTGGTGCTAGGTCTTTCCCTTTAGGTTTTACCCCAACAATGTTTTCATTAGTTTCGCTCACTCTCGAAATCAAGCATTTTACAGCAGGTTGGAGCAGCCTGTATCTCAGCACAGGAATAAGGTAGGGAAGAATTCTAAGGATCATTTTGACTGCCTCCAGAAGTTAGATCAGATGGCAAATTGGATTTGGTGCTAGGTCTTTCCCTTTAGGTTTTACCCCAACAATGTTTTCATTAGTTTCGCTCACTCTCGAAATCAAGCATTTTACAGCAGGTTGGAGCAGCCTGTATCTCAGCACAGGAATAAGGTAGGGAAGAATTCAAATACTCATTTTGACTGCCTCCAGAAGTTAGATCAGATGGCAAATTGGATTTGGTGCTAGGTCTTTCCCTTTAGGTTTTACCCCAACAATGTTTTCATTAGTTTCGCTCACTCTCGAAATCAAGCATTTTACAGTAGGTTGGAGCAGCCTGTATCTCAGCACAGGAATAAGGTAGGGAAGAATTCAAATACTCATTTTGACTGCCTCCAGAAGTTAGATCAGATGGCAAATTGGATTTGGTGCTAGGTCTTTCCCTTTAGGTTTTACCCCAACAATGTTTTCATTAGTTTCGCTCACTCTCGAAATCAAGCATTTTACAGCAGGTTGGAGCAGCCTGTATCTCAGCACAGGAATAAGGTAGGGAAGAATTCTAAGGATCATTTTGACTGCCTCCAGAAGTTAGATCAGATGGCAAATTGGATTTGGTGCTAGGTCTTTCCCTTTAGGTTTTACCCCAACAATGTTTTCATTAGTTTCGCTCACTCTCGAAATCAAGCATTTTACAGCAGGTTGGAGCAGCCTGTATCTCAGCACAGGAATAAGGTAGGGAAGAATTCAAATACTCATTTTGACTGCCTCCAGAAGTTAGATCAGATGGCAAATTGGATTTGGTGCTAGGTCTTTCCCTTTAGGTTTTACCCCAACAATGTTTTCATTAGTTTCGCTCACTCTCGAAATCAAGCATTTTACAGCAGGTTGGAGCAGCCTGTATCTCAGCACAGGAATAAGGTAGGGAAGAATTCTAAGGATCATTTTGACTGCCTCCAGAAGTTAGATCAGATGGCAAATTGGATTTGGTGCTAGGTCTTTCCCTTTAGGTTTTACCCCAACAATGTTTTCATTAGTTTCGCTCACTCTCGAAATCAAGCATTTTACAGCAGGTTGGAGCAGCCTGTATCTCAGCACAGGAATAAGGTAGGGAAGAATTCTAAGGATCATTTTGACTGCCTCCAGAAGTTAGATCAGATGGCAAATTGGATTTGGTGCTAGGTCTTTCCCTTTAGGTTTTACCCCAACAATGTTTTCATTAGTTTCGCTCACTCTCGAAATCAAGCATTTTACAGCAGGTTGGAGCAGCCTGTATCTCAGCACAGGAATAAGGTAGGGAAGAATTCTAAGGATCATTTTGACTGCCTCCAGAAGTTAGATCAGATGGCAAATTGGATTTGGTGCTAGGTCTTTCCCTTTAGGTTTTACCCCAACAATGTTTTCATTAGTTTCGCTCACTCTCGAAATCAAGCATTTTACAGCAGGTTGGAGCAGCCTGTATCTCAGCACAGGAATAAGGTAGGGAAGAATTCAAATACTCATTTTGACTGCCTCCAGAAGTTAGATCAGATGGCAAATTGGATTTGGTGCTAGGTCTTTCCCTTTAGGTTTTACCCCAACAATGTTTTCATTAGTTTCGCTCACTCTCGAAATCAAGCATTTTACAGCAGGTTGGAGCAGCCTGTATCTCAGCACAGGAATAAGGTAGGGAAGAATTCTAAGGATCATTTTGACTGCCTCCAGAAGTTAGATCAGATGGCAAATTGGATTTGGTGCTAGGTCTTTCCCTTTAGGTTTTACCCCAACAATGTTTTCATTAGTTTCGCTCACTCTCGAAATCAAGCATTTTACAGCAGGTTGGAGCAGCCTGTATCTCAGCACAGGAATAAGGTAGGGAAGAATTCTAAGGATCATTTTGACTGCCTCCAGAAGTTAGATCAGATGGCAAATTGGATTTGGTGCTAGGTCTTTCCCTTTAGGTTTTACCCCAACAATGTTTTCATTAGTTTCGCTCACTCTCGAAATCAAGCATTTTACAGCAGGTTGGAGCAGCCTGTATCTCAGCACAGGAATAAGGTAGGGAAGAATTCTAAGGATCATTTTGACTGCCTCCAGAAGTTAGATCAGATGGCAAATTGGATTTGGTGCTAGGTCTTTCCCTTTAGGTTTTACCCCAACAATGTTTTCATTAGTTTCGCTCACTCTCGAAATCAAGCATTTTACAGCAGGTTGGAGCAGCCTGTATCTCAGCACAGGAATAAGGTAGGGAAGAATTCTAAGGATCATTTTGACTGCCTCCAGAAGTTAGATCAGATGGCAAATTGGATTTGGTGCTAGGTCTTTCCCTTTAGGTTTTACCCCAACAATGTTTTCATTAGTTTCGCTCACTCTCGAAATCAAGCATTTTACAGCAGGTTGGAGCAGCCTGTATCTCAGCACAGGAATAAGGTAGGGAAGAATTCAAATACTCATTTTGACTGCCTCCAGAAGTTAGATCAGATGGCAAATTGGATTTGGTGCTAGGTCTTTCCCTTTAGGTTTTACCCCAACAATGTTTTCATTAGTTTCGCTCACTCTCGAAATCAAGCATTTTACAGCAGGTTGGAGCAGCCTGTATCTCAGCACAGGAATAAGGTAGGGAAGAATTCTAAGGATAATTTTGACTGCCTCCAGAAGTTAGATCAGATGGCAAATTGGATTTGGTGCTAGGTCTTTCCCTTTAGGTTTTACCCCAACAATGTTTTCATTAGTTTCGCTCACTCTCGAAATCAAGCATTTTACAGCAGGTTGGAGCAGCCTGTATCTCAGCACAGGAATAAGGTAGGGAAGAATTCTAAGGATCATTTTGACTGCCTCCAGAAGTTAGATCAGATGGCAAATTGGATTTGGTGCTAGGTCTTTCCCTTTAGGTTTTACCCCAACAATGTTTTCATTAGTTTCGCTCACTCTCGAAATCAAGCATTTTACAGCAGGTTGGAGTAGCCTGTATCTCAGCACAGGAATAAGGTAGGGAAGAATTCAAATACTCATTTTGACTGCCTCCAGAAGTTAGATCAGATGGCAAATTGGATTTGGTGCTAGGTCTTTCCCTTTAGGTTTTACCCCAACAATGTTTTCATTAGTTTCGCTCACTCTCGAAATCAAGCATTTTACAGCAGGTTGGAGCAGCCTGTATCTCAGCACAGGAATAAGGTAGGGAAGAATTCTAAGGATCATTTTGACTGCCTCCAGAAGTTAGATCAGATGGCAAATTGGATTTGGTGCTAGGTCTTTCCCTTTAGGTTTTACCCCAACAATGTTTTCATTAGTTTCGCTCACTCTCGAAATCAAGCATTTTACAGCAGGTTGGAGCAGCCTGTATCTCAGCACAGGAATAAGGTAGGGAAGAATTCTAAGGATCATTTTGACTGCCTCCAGAAGTTAGATCAGATGGCAAATTGGATTTGGTGCTAGGTCTTTCCCTTTAGGTTTTACCCCAACAATGTTTTCATTAGTTTCGCTCACTCTCGAAATCAAGCATTTTACAGCAGGTTGGAGCAGCCTGTATCTCAGCACAGGAATAAGGTAGGGAAGAATTCAAATACTCATTTTGACTGCCTCCAGAAGTTAGATCAGATGGCAAATTGGATTTGGTGCTAGGTCTTTCCCTTTAGGTTTTACCCCAACAATGTTTTCATTAGGTTCGCTCACTCTCGAAATCAAGCATTTTACAGCAGGTTGGAGCAGCCTGTATCTCAGCACAGGAATAAGGTAGGGAAGAATTCAAATACTCATTTTGACTGCCTCCAGAAGTTAGATCAGATGGCAAATTGGATTTGGTGCTAGGTCTTTCCCTTTAGGTTTTACCCCAACAATGTTTTCATTAGTTTCGCTCACTCTCGAAATCAAGCATTTTACAGCAGGTTGGAGCAGCCTGTATCTCAGCACAGGAATAAGGTAGGGAAGAATTCTAAGGATCATTTTGACTGCCTCCAGAAGTTAGATCAGATGGCAAATTGGATTTGGTGCTAGGTCTTTCCCTTTAGGTTTTACCCCAACAATGTTTTCATTAGTTTCGCTCACTCTCGAAATCAAGCATTTTACAGCAGGTTGGAGCAGCCTGTATCTCAGCACAGGAATAAGGTAGGGAAGAATTCAAATACTCATTTTGACTGCCTCCAGAAGTTAGATCAGATGGCAAATTGGATTTGGTGCTAGGTCTTTCCCTTTAGGTTTTACCCCAACAATGTTTTCATTAGTTTTGCTCACTCTCGAAATCAAGCATTTTACAGCAGGTTGGAGCAGCCTGTATCTCAGCACAGGAATAAGGTAGGGAAGAATTCTAAGGATCATTTTGACTGCCTCCAGAAGTTAGATCAGATGGCAAATTGGATTTGGTGCTAGGTCTTTCCCTTTAGGTTTTACCCCAACAATGTTTTCATTAGTTTCGCTCACTCTCGAAATCAAGCATTTTACAGCAGGTTGGAGCAGCCTGTATCTCAGCACAGGAATAAGGTAGGGAAGAATTCAAATACTCATTTTGACTGCCTCCAGAAGTTAGATCAGATGGCAAATTGGATTTGGTGCTAGGTCTTTCCCTTTAGGTTTTACCCCAACAATGTTTTCATTAGTTTCGCTCACTCTCGAAATCAAGCATTTTACAGTAGGTTGGAGCAGCCTGTATCTCAGCACAGGAATAAGGTAGGGAAGAATTCAAATACTCATTTTGACTGCCTCCAGAAGTTAGATCAGATGGCAAATTGGATTTGGTGCTAGGTCTTTCCCTTTAGGTTTTACCCCAACAATGTTTTCATTAGTTTCGCTCACTCTCGAAATCAAGCATTTTACAGCAGGTTGGAGCAGCCTGTATCTCAGCACAGGAATAAGGTAGGGAAGAATTCTAAGGATCATTTTGACTGCCTCCAGAAGTTAGATCAGATGGCAAATTGGATTTGGTGCTAGGTCTTTCCCTTTAGGTTTTACCCCAACAATGTTTTCATTAGTTTCGCTCACTCTCGAAATCAAGCATTTTACAGCAGGTTGGAGCAGCCTGTATCTCAGCACAGGAATAAGGTAGGGAAGAATTCAAATACTCATTTTGACTGCCTCCAGAAGTTAGATCAGATGGCAAATTGGATTTGGTGCTAGGTCTTTCCCTTTAGGTTTTACCCCAACAATGTTTTCATTAGTTTCGCTCACTCTCGAAATCAAGCATTTTACAGCAGGTTGGAGCAGCCTGTATCTCAGCACAGGAATAAGGTAGGGAAGAATTCTAAGGATCATTTTGACTGCCTCCAGAAGTTAGATCAGATGGCAAATTGGATTTGGTGCTAGGTCTTTCCCTTTAGGTTTTACCCCAACAATGTTTTCATTAGTTTCGCTCACTCTCGAAATCAAGCATTTTACAGCAGGTTGGAGCAGCCTGTATCTCAGCACAGGAATAAGGTAGGGAAGAATTCTAAGGATCATTTTGACTGCCTCCAGAAGTTAGATCAGATGGCAAATTGGATTTGGTGCTAGGTCTTTCCCTTTAGGTTTTACCCCAACAATGTTTTCATTAGTTTCGCTCACTCTCGAAATCAAGCATTTTACAGCAGGTTGGAGCAGCCTGTATCTCAGCACAGGAATAAGGTAGGGAAGAATTCTAAGGATCATTTTGACTGCCTCCAGAAGTTAGATCAGATGGCAAATTGGATTTGGTGCTAGGTCTTTCCCTTTAGGTTTTACCCCCAACAATGTTTTCATTAGTTTCGCTCACTCTCGAAATCAAGCATTTTACAGCAGGTTGGAGCAGCCTGTATCTCAGCACAGGAATAAGGTAGGGAAGAATTCAAATACTCATTTTGACTGCCTCCAGAAGTTAGATCAGATGGCAAATTGGATTTGGTGCTAGGTCTTTCCCTTTAGGTTTTACCCCAACAATGTTTTCATTAGTTTCGCTCACTCTCGAAATCAAGCATTTTACAGCAGGTTGGAGCAGCCTGTATCTCAGCACAGGAATAAGGTAGGGAAGAATTCTAAGGATCATTTTGACTGCCTCCAGAAGTTAGATCAGATGGCAAATTGGATTTGGTGCTAGGTCTTTCCCTTTAGGTTTTACCCCAACAATGTTTTCATTAGTTTCGCTCACTCTGGAAATCAAGCATTTTACAGCAGGT
Organism: Melanerpes formicivorus; assembly: GCF_026170545.1. Taxonomy (NCBI): domain Eukaryota; kingdom Metazoa; phylum Chordata; class Aves; order Piciformes; family Picidae; genus Melanerpes; species Melanerpes formicivorus. Next base: position 6,300 of record NW_027144306.1, on the reverse strand, counting down.
TGGAGCAGCCTGTATCTCAGCACAGGAATAAGGTAGGGAAGAATTCTAAGGATCATTTTGACTGCCTCCAGAAGTTAGATCAGATGGCAAATTGGATTTGGTGCTAGGTCTTTCCCTTTAGGTTTTACCCCAACAATGTTTTCATTAGTTTCGCTCACTCTCGAAATCAAGCATTTTACAGCAGGTTGGAGCAGCCTGTATCTCAGCACAGGAATAAGGTAGGGAAGAATTCTAAGGATCATTTTGACTGCCTCCAGAAGTTAGATCAGATGGCAAATTGGATTTGGTGGTAGGTCTTTCCCTTTAGGTTTTACCCCAACAATGTTTTCATTAGTTTCGCTCACTCTCGAAATCAAGCATTTTACAGCAGGTTGGAGCAGCCTGTATCTCAGCACAGGAATAAGGTAGGGAAGAATTCTAAGGATCATTTTGACTGCCTCCAGAAGTTAGATCAGATGGCAAATTGGATTTGGTGCTAGGTCTTTCCCTTTAGGTTTTACCCCAACAATGTTTTCATTAGTTTCGCTCACTCTCGAAATCAAGCATTTTACAGCAGGTTGGAGCAGCCTGTATCTCAGCACAGGAATAAGGTAGGGAAGAATTCAAATACTCATTTTGACTGCCTCCAGAAGTTAGATCAGATGGCAAATTGGATTTGGTGCTAGGTCTTTCCCTTTAGGTTTTACCCCAACAATGTTTTCATTAGTTTCGCTCACTCTCGAAATCAAGCATTTTACAGCAGGTTGGAGCAGCCTGTATCTCAGCACAGGAATAAGGTAGGGAAGAATTCTAAGGATAATTTTGACTGCCTCCAGAAGTTAGATCAGATGGCAAATTGGATTTGGTGCTAGGTCTTTCCCTTTAGGTTTTACCCCAACAATGTTTTCATTAGTTTCGCTCACTCTCGAAATCAAGCATTTTACAGCAGGTTGGAGCAGCCTGTATCTCAGCACAGGAATAAGGTAGGGAAGAATTCTAAGGATCATTTTGACTGCCTCCAGAAGTTAGATCAGATGGCAAATTGGATTTGGTGCTAGGTCTTTCCCTTTAGGTTTTACCCCAACAATGTTTTCATTAGTTTCGCTCACTCTCGAAATCAAGCATTTTACAGCAGGTTGGAGTAGCCTGTATCTCAGCACAGGAATAAGGTAGGGAAGAATTCAAATACTCATTTTGACTGCCTCCAGAAGTTAGATCAGATGGCAAATTGGATTTGGTGCTAGGTCTTTCCCTTTAGGTTTTACCCCAACAATGTTTTCATTAGTTTCGCTCACTCTCGAAATCAAGCATTTTACAGCAGGTTGGAGCAGCCTGTATCTCAGCACAGGAATAAGGTAGGGAAGAATTCTAAGGATCATTTTGACTGCCTCCAGAAGTTAGATCAGATGGCAAATTGGATTTGGTGCTAGGTCTTTCCCTTTAGGTTTTACCCCAACAATGTTTTCATTAGTTTCGCTCACTCTCGAAATCAAGCATTTTACAGCAGGTTGGAGCAGCCTGTATCTCAGCACAGGAATAAGGTAGGGAAGAATTCTAAGGATCATTTTGACTGCCTCCAGAAGTTAGATCAGATGGCAAATTGGATTTGGTGCTAGGTCTTTCCCTTTAGGTTTTACCCCAACAATGTTTTCATTAGTTTCGCTCACTCTCGAAATCAAGCATTTTACAGCAGGTTGGAGCAGCCTGTATCTCAGCACAGGAATAAGGTAGGGAAGAATTCAAATACTCATTTTGACTGCCTCCAGAAGTTAGATCAGATGGCAAATTGGATTTGGTGCTAGGTCTTTCCCTTTAGGTTTTACCCCAACAATGTTTTCATTAGGTTCGCTCACTCTCGAAATCAAGCATTTTACAGCAGGTTGGAGCAGCCTGTATCTCAGCACAGGAATAAGGTAGGGAAGAATTCTAAGGATCATTTTGACTGCCTCCAGAAGTTAGATCAGATGGCAAATTGGATTTGGTGCTAGGTCTTTCCCTTTAGGTTTTACCCCAACAATGTTTTCATTAGTTTCGCTCACTCTCGAAATCAAGCATTTTACAGCAGGTTGGAGCAGCCTGTATCTCAGCACAGGAATAAGGTAGGGAAGAATTCTAAGGATCATTTTGACTGCCTCCAGAAGTTAGATCAGATGGCAAATTGGATTTGGTGCTAGGTCTTTCCCTTTAGGTTTTACCCCAACAATGTTTTCATTAGTTTCGCTCACTCTCGAAATCAAGCATTTTACAGCAGGTTGGAGCAGCCTGTATCTCAGCACAGGAATAAGGTAGGGAAGAATTCAAATACTCATTTTGACTGCCTCCAGAAGTTAGATCAGATGGCAAATTGGATTTGGTGCTAGGTCTTTCCCTTTAGGTTTTACCCCAACAATGTTTTCATTAGTTTTGCTCACTCTCGAAATCAAGCATTTTACAGCAGGTTGGAGCAGCCTGTATCTCAGCACAGGAATAAGGTAGGGAAGAATTCTAAGGATCATTTTGACTGCCTCCAGAAGTTAGATCAGATGGCAAATTGGATTTGGTGCTAGGTCTTTCCCTTTAGGTTTTACCCCAACAATGTTTTCATTAGTTTCGCTCACTCTCGAAATCAAGCATTTTACAGCAGGTTGGAGCAGCCTGTATCTCAGCACAGGAATAAGGTAGGGAAGAATTCTAAGGATCATTTTGACTGCCTCCAGAAGTTAGATCAGATGGCAAATTGGATTTGGTGCTAGGTCTTTCCCTTTAGGTTTTACCCCAACAATGTTTTCATTAGTTTCGCTCACTCTCGAAATCAAGCATTTTACAGCAGGTTGGAGCAGCCTGTATCTCAGCACAGGAATAAGGTAGGGAAGAATTCAAATACTCATTTTGACTGCCTCCAGAAGTTAGATCAGATGGCAAATTGGATTTGGTGCTAGGTCTTTCCCTTTAGGTTTTACCCCAACAATGTTTTCATTAGTTTCGCTCACTCTCGAAATCAAGCATTTTACAGCAGGTTGGAGCAGCCTGTATCTCAGCACAGGAATAAGGTAGGGAAGAATTCTAAGGATCATTTTGACTGCCTCCAGAAGTTAGATCAGATGGCAAATTGGATTTGGTGCTAGGTCTTTCCCTTTAGGTTTTACCCCAACAATGTTTTCATTAGTTTCGCTCACTCTCGAAATCAAGCATTTTACAGCAGGTTGGAGCAGCCTGTATCTCAGCACAGGAATAAGGTAGGGAAGAATTCTAAGGATCATTTTGACTGCCTCCAGAAGTTAGATCAGATGGCAAATTGGATTTGGTGCTAGGTCTTTCCCTTTAGGTTTTACCCCAACAATGTTTTCATTAGTTTCGCTCACTCTCGAAATCAAGCATTTTACAGCAGGTTGGAGCAGCCTGTATCTCAGCACAGGAATAAGGTAGGGAAGAATTCAAATACTCATTTTGACTGCCTCCAGAAGTTAGATCAGATGGCAAATTGGATTTGGTGCTAGGTCTTTCCCTTTAGGTTTTACCCCAACAATGTTTTCATTAGTTTCGCTCACTCTCGAAATCAAGCATTTTACAGCAGGTTGGAGCAGCCTGTATCTCAGCACAGGAATAAGGTAGGGAAGAATTCTAAGGATCATTTTGACTGCCTCCAGAAGTTAGATCAGATGGCAAATTGGATTTGGTGCTAGGTCTTTCCCTTTAGGTTTTACCCCAACAATGTTTTCATTAGTTTCGCTCACTCTCGAAATCAAGCATTTTACAGCAGGTTGGAGCAGCCTGTATCTCAGCACAGGAATAAGGTAGGGAAGAATTCAAATACTCATTTTGACTGCCTCCAGAAGTTAGATCAGATGGCAAATTGGATTTGGTGCTAGGCCTTTCCCTTTAGGTTTTACCCCAACAATGTTTTCATTAGTTTCGCTCACTCTCGAAATCAAGCATTTTACAGCAGGTTGGAGCAGCCTGTATCTCAGCACAGGAATAAGGTAGGGAAGAATTCTAAGGATCATTTTGACTGCCTCCAGAAGTTAGATCAGATGGCAAATTGGATTTGGTGCTAGGTCTTTCCCTTTAGGTTTTACCCCCAACAATGTTTTCATTAGTTTCGCTCACTCTCGAAATCAAGCATTTTACAGCAGGTTGGAGCAGCCTGTATCTCAGCACAGGAATAAGGTAGGGAAGAATTCTAAGGATCATTTTGACTGCCTCCAGAAGTTAGATCAGATGGCAAATTGGATTTGGTGGTAGGTCTTTCCCTTTAGGTTTTACCCCAACAATGTTTTCATTAGTTTCGCTCACTCTCGAAATCAAGCATTTTACAGCAGGTTGGAGCAGCCTGTATCTCAGCACAGGAATAAGGTAGGGAAGAATTCTAAGGATCATTTTGACTGCCTCCAGAAGTTAGATCAGATGGCAAATTGGATTTGGTGCTAGGTCTTTCCCTTTAGGTTTTACCCCAACAATGTTTTCATTAGTTTCGCTCACTCTCGAAATCAAGCATTTTACAGCAGGTTGGAGCAGCCTGTATCTCAGCACAGGAATAAGGTAGGGAAGAATTCTAAGGATCATTTTGACTGCCTCCAGAAGTTAGATCAGATGGCAAATTGGATTTGGTGCTAGGTCTTTCCCTTTAGGTTTTACCCCAACAATGTTTTCATTAGTTTCGCTCACTCTCGAAATCAAGCATTTTACAGCAGGTTGGAGCAGCCTGTATCTCAGCACAGGAATAAGGTAGGGAAGAATTCAAATACTCATTTTGACTGCCTCCAGAAGTTAGATCAGATGGCAAATTTGATTTGGTGCTAGGTCTTTCCCTTTAGGTTTTACCCCAACAATGTTTTCATTAGTTTCGCTCACTCTCGAAATCAAGCATTTTACAGCAGGTTGGAGCAGCCTGTATCTCAGCACAGGAATAAGGTAGGGAAGAATTCTAAGGATCATTTTGACTGCCTCCAGAAGTTAGATCAGATGGCAAATTGGATTTGGTGCTAGGTCTTTCCCTTTAGGTTTTACCCCAACAATGTTTTCATTAGTTTCGCTCACTCTCGAAATCAAGCATTTTACAGCAGGTTGGAGCAGCCTGTATCTCAGCACAGGAATAAGGTAGGGAAGAATTCTAAGGATCATTTTGACTGCCTCCAGAAGTTAGATCAGATGGCAAATTGGATTTGGTGCTAGGTCTTTCCCTTTAGGTTTTACCCCAACAATGTTTTCATTAGTTTCGCTCACTCTCGAAATCAAGCATTTTACAGCAGGTTGGAGCAGCCTGTATCTCAGCACAGGAATAAGGTAGGGAAGAATTCAAATACTCATTTTGACTGCCTCCAGAAGTTAGATCAGATGGCAAATTGGATTTGGTGCTAGGTCTTTCCCTTTAGGTTTTACCCCAACAATGTTTTCATTAGTTTCGCTCACTCTCGAAATCAAGCATTTTACAGCAGGTTGGAGCAGCCTGTATCTCAGCACAGGAATAAGGTAGGGAAGAATTCAAATACTCATTTTGACTGCCTCCAGAAGTTAGATCAGATGGCAAATTTGATTTGGTGCTAGGTCTTTCCCTTTAGGTTTTACCCCAACAATGTTTTCATTAGTTTCGCTCACTCTCGAAATCAAGCATTTTACAGCAGGTTGGAGCAGCCTGTATCTCAGCACAGGAATAAGGTAGGGAAGAATTCTAAGGATCATTTTGACTGCCTCCAGAAGTTAGATCAGATGGCAAATTGGATTTGGTGCTAGGTCTTTCCCTTTAGGTTTTACCCCAACAATGTTTTCATTAGTTTCGCTCACTCTCGAAATCAAGCATTTTACAGCAGGTTGGAGCAGCCTGTATCTCAGCACAGGAATAAGGTAGGGAAGAATTCAAATACTCATTTTGACTGCCTCCAGAAGTTAGATCAGATGGCAAATTGGATTTGGTGCTAGGTCTTTCCCTTTAGGTTTTACCCCAACAATGTTTTCATTAGTTTCGCTCACTCTCGAAATCAAGCATTTTACAGCAGGTTGGAGCAGCCTGTATCTCAGCACAGGAATAAGGTAGGGAAGAATTCAAATACTCATTTTGACTGCCTCCAGAAGTTAGATCAGATGGCAAATTGGATTTGGTGCTAGGTCTTTCCCTTTAGGTTTTACCCCCAACAATGTTTTCATTAGTTTCGCTCACTCTCGAAATCAAGCATTTTACAGCAGGTTGGAGCAGCCTGTATCTCAGCACAGGAATAAGGTAGGGAAGAATTCTAAGGATCATTTTGACTGCCTCCAGAAGTTAGATCAGATGGCAAATTGGATTTGGTGCTAGGTCTTTCCCTTTAGGTTTTACCCCAACAATGTTTTCATTAGTTTCGCTCACTC
>NW_027144305.1:0-39145 GCF_026170545.1 Melanerpes formicivorus | reverse complement strand
GGTGCAGGGCTGGGGGCTGGGGCAGGGCTTGGCTGGGCTGGGACCGGGTCTGGGCTGGGGTAGGGCTGGCACGCCGCTAGGCCTGGGGGCTGGGCTGGGGCCGAGTCTGGGGCCGGGGGGTGGGGCCGGGGGAAGGGGCGGGGCTGGGGCCGGGGAAGGGGCAGGGCTGGGGCAGGGCTGGAACTGGGGCTGGGCTGGGGCCAAGGTTGGGCTGGGGCTGGGCTGGTGGCGAGGGTGGGGTCTGGGGCTGGAGCCAGGGCTGGGGCAGGAGCCAGGGCTGGGGCAGGGCTGAGGTCTGGCCAGGGGCTGGGGCTGGGGCGGGGCTGGGGCTGGGGCAGCGCCTGGGGTTAGGGTGGGGCTGGGCCTAAGGCTGGGCTGGGCTGGGGCTGGGGACAGGGCTGGGGCCAGGCTGGGGCTGGGGGCTGGGGGCTCGTCTGGGCTGGGGCTAGGGCTGGGGTGAGGGCACGGCTGGGCTAGGCCTGGGGCTGGGGCAGGGCTAGGTTAGGGCTGGGCTGAGGCCGGGGCTGGGACAGGCCTAGGTTAGGGCTGGGCTGGGGCCGGGGCTGGGGTCAGGGGTGGGGCTGGGGCTGGGGCTGGGTCCAGGGCTAGGGCATGGCTGTGGCTGGGGTTGGGCTGGGGGATGGGGCTGGGGCTGGCCTGGGCTGGGTCCAGGGCTGGGGCTGGGCTGGGGCTGGGGCTGGAGCTGGGGATGGGCTGGGGCTGAGGGTGGGGCTGGGGCAGGGCTGGGGCTGGGGCTGGGCTGGAGCTGGGCCGGGGCAGGGCTGGGCTGGGGCAGGGCTGGGCTGTGGCCGGGGGCAGCGCTGGGCCTGGGCTGGGGATGAGCCTGGGGTGGGGCTGGGGCTGGGTCCAGGGCAGGGGCTGGGCTGGGGCTGGGGCTGGATTTGGCTGAGGGGTGGGGCTTGCTCCAGGGCTGGGGCTGGGCGGTGGCTGGGGCTGGGCTGCGGCTGGTGCTGGGCTGGGGCTGGTCTGGGGGCAGGGATGCGGATGGGGCTGGGCTGGGCTGGAGCAGGGGCTGGGCCTGGGCTGGGGATGAGGCTGGGGTGGGGCAGGGGCTGCGTCCAGGGCAGGGGCTGGGCTGGGGCTGGGGTTGGTGCTGGGTCTAGGGCTGGGGCTGTGCTGGTGCTGTGCTGGGTGTGGGCTGGGGACTAGGGCTGGGGCAGCGCTGATGCAGGGCTGGGGGCTGGGCTGGGGGGCACGGGCTGGGGGCAGGGGCTGGGGCCTTGGGTAGGGCTGGGACTGAGGTTGGGGCCGAGGCTGGGGCTTGAGTAGGCTGGAGGCTGGGCCTTGGGCTGGGGCTGGGGACAGGTCTGGGCTGGGGGCATGGCTGGGCTGGGTTGGGGGCAGGGCTGGGGCGGGGGCTGGGGCTGGGGCTGGGGCAGGACTGAGGCTGGGGCAGGGGCTGGGGCAGGGCTGAGGCTGGGGGCTGGGATGGGGCAGGACTGGGACTGGGGCAGGGGCACAGGCCGAGTCTGGGGACGGGGCTAGGGCTGGAGCTAGGGCAGGGCTGGGGCCAGGCTGGGGCTGGATTTGGCTGACGGGTTGGGCTTGCTCCAGGGCTGGGGCTGGGCGGTGGCTGGGGCTGGGCTGGGGCTGGGCTGGGGCTGGGGCTGGATTTGGCTGAGGGGTGGGGCTTGGTCCATGGCTGGGGCTGGGCGAGGGCTGGGCTGGGGCCGGGGCTGCGACTGGGGCTGGGTCCAGGGCTGGGGCTGGGCTGTGGCTGGGGCTGGGCTGAGGCTGGGCTGGGGCTGCGGCTGGGGCTGGGCTGGGGCTGGGTCCAGGGCAGGGGCTGGGCTGGGGCTGGGGCTGGGCCGGGGCAGGGCTGGGACAGGGGGCTGGGCTGGGGCCGAGGGTGGGGTGGGGCTGGGGTCGGGGTAGGGGCAGGGCTGGGGCAGGGCTTGAACTGGGGCTGGGCTGGGGCCAAGGATGGGGCTGGGGCTGGGGCTGGTGGCGAGGGTGGGGCTGGGGCTGGGGCTAGGCTGGGGCTGGGCCTGGGACTGGGATGTGGCTGGGGCTGGGGACAGGGCTGGGTCCAGGGCTGGGGCTGGGCTGTGGCTGGGGCTGGGCTGGGGCTGGAGCTGGGCTGGGGCTGAGGGTGGGGCTGGGGGCTCGGCTGTGGCTGGGCTGGGCTGGGGCTGGGCTGGGCTGGGCCGGGGCAGGGCTGGGTTGGGGGCAGGGCTGGGGCAGGGCTGGGGCTGGGTTCGGTGCAGGGCTGGGGTTGGGGCAGGGCGGGGGCTGGGGTAGGGCTGGGCTGGGGCAGGGGATGGGGCCGTGAGTGGGGCTTGGCAGGGGCCGGGGGCTGGGGCTGGGGCAGGGGGTGGGGACTGGGAGAGGGCTGGGGCTGGGGCTGGGTCCAGGGCTGGGGCTGGGCGGTGGCTGGGGCTGGGCTGGGGCAGGGCTGGGGCAGGGTCTGTGCTGGAGACAGGGATGGGGCTGGGGCTGGGCTGGGCTGGGGCAGGGCTGGGCCTGGGCTGGGGATGAGGCTGGGGTGGGGCTGGGGCTCGGTCCAGGGCAGGGGCTGGGCTGGGGCTGGGGCTGGGCTGGGGGCAGGGCTGGGGTCTGGGCGGTGGCTGGGGCTGGCCTGGGGCTGGGCTGGGGCTGGGATTGGGTCCAGGGCAGGGGCTGGACTGGGGCTGGGGCTAGGCTGGGGCAGGGCTGGGGCTGGGCTGGGGCTGGGGCTGGGTCCAGGGTGAGGCTGTGTCCCAGGGCTGGGGCAGGACTGTGTCCAGGGCTGGGGCAGGACTGGGTCCAGGGCAGGGGCTGGGCTGGGGCTGGGCTGGGGCCGGGGCTGCGACTGCGGGCCGGTATGGAGCCGTGAGTGGGGCTTGGCTGGGGCTGGGGGCTGGGGCTGGGCCGGGGGCAGGGCTGGGCCTGGGCTGGGGATGAGGCTGGGGTGGGGCTGGGGCTGGGTCCAGGGTAAGGGGCTGGGCTGGGGCTGGGGCTGGGCTGGGGATGGGGCTGGGGCTGGGCTGGGCTGGGGCTGGGCTAGGGCTGGGGCTGGAGCTGGGGCTGGGGCCGGGGCGGGGTCAGGACTGAGGCTGGGGCAGGGCTGGGGCTGGGGCTCAGGCTGGGGCTGGGCTGGGGCTGGGCTGGGCGGGCAAGGATGAGGTTTGGGCTGGGGCTGGGCCAGGGCTTGGGCTGGGCTGGGACCGGGGCTGGGCTGAGGGCAGGGCTGGGGGCTGGGGGCTGGGATGGGGCAGGACTGGGACTGGGGCAGGGGCACAGGCCGAGTCTGGGGACAGGGCTAGGGGCTGGAGCTAGGGCAGGGCTGGGGCCAGGCTGGGGCTGGATTTGGCTGAGGGGTGGGGCTTGCTCCAGGGCTGGGGCTGGGTGGTGGCTGGGGCTGGGGCTGGGCTGGGCTGGGGCTGGGGCTGGTCTGGGGGCAGGGATGCGGATGGGGCTGGGCTGGGCTGGAGCAGGGCTGGGCCTGGGCTGGGGATGAGGCTGGGGTGGGGCAGGACTGGGACTGGGGCAGGGGCACGGGCCGAGGCTGGGGACAGGGCTAGGGCTGGAGCTAGGGCAGGGCAGGGGCCAGGCTGGGGCTGGGTTTGGCTGAGGGGTGGGGCTTGGTCCAGGGCTGGGGCTGGGCGAGGGCAGGGCTGGGCTGGGGCTGGGCTGGGGCTGAGTCCAGGGCTGTGGCTGGGCTGTGGCTGGAGCTGGGCTGGGGCTGAGGGTGGGGCTGGGGCTGGGCTGGGGCTGGGCTGGGGCCGGGGCTGCGACTGGGGCTGGGTCCAGGGCTGGGGCTGGGCTGGGGCTGGGCTGGGGCTGCGGCTGGGGCTGGGCAGGGGCTGGGTCCAGGGCAGGGGCTGGGCTGGGGCTGGGGCTGGGCTGGGGGCCGAGGGTGGGGTGGGGCTGGGGCCGGGGTAGGGGCAGGGCTGGGGCAGGGCTGGAACTGGGGCTGGGCTGGGGGCAGGGCTGGGGCTGGGGCTGGGCTGGTGGCGAGGGTGGGGCTGGGGCTGGGGCTGGGGCTGCGGACAGGGCTGGGGCTAGGGCTGAGTTAGGGGTGGGGCTGGGGCTGGATTGGGGCCAGGGCTGGGGCAGGATTAGGCTTGAGGCTGGGCCTTGGGCTGGGGCTGGGTTGGCGCAGGGCTGGGGCTGGGGCTGGAGCCAGGGTTGGGGCAGGAGCCAGGGCTGGGGCAGGGCTGAGGTCAGGCCTGGGGCTGATGTCAGGCCTGGGGGCTGAGGTCAGGCCTGGGACTGAGTCTGGGGCAGGGCTGGGGCTAGGATGGGGCTGGGCCTGGGACTGGGCTGTGGCTGGGGCTGGGGACAGGGCTGGGTCCAGTCTGGGTCTGGGGCTGCGCTGGGGGCAGGGTTAGGGCTGGGGGCTGGGATGGGGCAGGACTGGGACTGGGGCTGGGGCACGGGCCGAGGCTGGGGACAGGGATAGGGCTGGAGCTAGGGCAGGGCTGGGGCCAGGCTGGGGCTGGGTTTGGCTGAGGGGTGGGGCTTGGTCCAGGGCTGGGGCTGGGCTAGGGCAGGGGCTGGGGCTGGGTTTGGGCTGCGGCTGGGTCCAGGGCTGTGGCTGGGCTGTGGCTGGAGCTGGGCTGGGGCTGAGGGTGGGGCTGGGGCTGGGCTAGGGCTGGGCTGGGTCCGGGGCTGCGACTGGGGCTGGATCCAGGGCTGGGACTGGGCTGGGGCTGGGGCTGGGGCCAGGGCTGGGGCCAGGCTGTGTCTGGGGCTGGGCTGAGGGCAGGGCTGGGGCTGGAGGCTGGGATGGGGCAGGACTGGGACTGGGGCAGGGGCACGGGCCGAGGCCGGCGACAGGGCTAGGGCTGGAGCTAGGGCAGGGCTGGGGCCAGGCTGGGGCTGGGTTTGGCTGAGGGGTGGGGCTTGGTCCATGGCTGGGGCTGGGCTAGGGCAGGGCTGGGGCTGGGGCTGGGATGGGGCTGGAGCTGGGCTGGGGCTGAGGGTGGGGCTGGAGCTGGGCTGGGGCTGGGCTAGGGCTGGGCTGGGGCTGGGCTAGGGCTGGGCTGGGGCCGGGGCTGCGACTGGGGCTGGATCCCGGGCTGTGGCTGTGGCTGGGCTGGGTCAGGGCTGGGGCTGGGGCTGGGCTGGAGCTGGGCCGGGGCAGGGCTGGGCTGGGGCAGGGCTGGGGCCGGGCTGGGCTGTGGCCGGGGATGGGGCTGTGAGTGGGGTTTGGCTGGGGCTGGGGCTGGGGCTGGGCCGGGGCAGGGCTGGGCCTGTTCTGGGGATGATTCTGGGGTGGGGCTGGGGCTGGGTCCAGGGCAGGGGCTGGGCTGGGGCTGGGGCTGGTGCTGTGCTGGTGCTGTGCCGGGTGTGGGCTGGGGACTAGGGCTGGGGCAGGGCTGACGCAGGGCTGGGGCTGGGCTGGGGGCAGGGGCTGGGGGCAGGGGCTGGGGCCTTGGGTAGGGCTGGGACTGAGGTTGGGACCGGGGCTGGGGCTTGAGTAGGCTGGACGCTGGGCCTTGGGCTGGGGCTGGGGACAGGTCTGGGCTGGGGGCATGGCTGGGGCTGGGTTGGGGGCAGGGCTGGCGCTGGGGCTGGGGCCGGGGCTGGGGCAGGACTGAGGCTGGGGCAGGGCTGGGGCTGGGGCTGAGGCTGGGGCAGGGCTGGGGCTGGGCTGGGGCTGGGGGCTGGGATGGGGCAGGACTGGGACTGGGGCAGGGGCACTGGCCGAGTCTGGGGACAGGGCTAGGGCTGGAGCTAGGGCAGGGCTGGGGCCAGGCTGGGGCTGGATTTGGCTGAGGGGTGGGGCTTGTTCCAGGGCTGGGGCTGGGCGGTGGCTGGGGCTGGGCTGGGGCTGGGCTGGGGCTGGGGCTGGTCTGGGGGGCAGGGATGCAGATGGGGCTGGGCTGGGCTGGAGCAGGGGTGGGCCTGGGCTAGGGATGAGGCTGGGGTGGGGCAGGACTGGGACTGGGGCAGGGGCACGGGCCGAGGCTGGGGACAGGGCTAGGGCTGGAGCTAGGGCAGGGCAGGGGCCAGGCTGGGGCTGGGTTTGACTGAGGGATGGGGCTTGGTCCAGGGCTGGGGCTGGACTAGGGCAGGGCTGGGGCTGAGGGTGGGGCTGGGGCTGGGCTAGGGCTGGGCTGGGTCCGGGGCTGCGACTGGGGCTGGATCCAGGGCTGGGACTGGGCTGTGGCTGGGGCTGGGCTGTGGCAGGGCTGGGGCTGGGCTGGGGCTGGGCCGGGGCAAGGCTGGGCTGGGGCAGGGCTGGGCTGGGGCCGGGGATGGGGCCGTGAGTGGGGCTTGGCTGGGGCAGGGGCCGGGGCTGGGGCAGGGGGTGGGGCTGGGGCTGGGGCTGCGGCGGGGACTGGGAGAGGGCTGGGGCTGGGGCTGGGTCCAGGGCTGGGGCTGGGCGGTGGCTGGGGCTGGGCTGGGGCTGGAGCTGGGCTGGGGCTGAGGGTGGGGCTGGGGCTGGGCTGTGGCTGGGCTGGGCTGGGGCAGGGCTGGGGCTGGGGCAGGGCTGGGGCTGGGACGGGGCAGGGCTGGGTTGGGGCAGGGCTGGGGCTGGGCTGGGGCTGGGTTCGGTGCAGGGCTGGGGCTGGGGCAGGGCGGGGGCTGGGGTAGGGCTGGGCTGGGGCAGGGGATGGGGCCGTGAGTGGGGCTTGGCAGGGGCCGGGGCTGGGGCCGGGGGTGGGGCTGGGGCAGGGGTGGGGACTGGGAGAGGGCTGGGCTGGGGCTGGGTCCAGGGCTGGGGCTGGGCGGTGGCTGGGGCTGGGCTGGGGCAGGGCTGGGGCAGGGTCTGGGCTGGGGACAGGGATGGGGATGGGGCTGGGCTGGGCTGGGGCAGGGCTGGGCCTGGGCTGGGGATGAGGCTGGGGTGGGGCTGGGGCTTGGTCCAAGGCAGGGGCTGGGCTGGGGCTGGGGATGAGGCTGGGGCAGGGCTGGGGCAGGGCTGGGGCTGAGGCTGGGTCCAGGGTGGGGCTGGGGCTGGGCTGGGGGCAGGGCTGGGGCTGGGCGGTGGCTGGGGCTGGCCTGGGGCTGGGCTGGGGCTGGGATTGGGTCCAGGGCAGGGGATGGACTGGGGTTGGGGCTAGGCTGGGGCAGGGCTGGGGCTGGGCTGGGGCTGGGGCTGGGTCCAGGGTGGGGCTGTGTCCAGGGCTGGGGCAGGACTGGGTCCAGGGTAGGGGCTGGGCTGGGGCTGGGGCTGGGCTGGGGCCGAGGGTGGGGCAGGGGCAAAGGCTGGGGCTGAGGGCAGGGCTGGGCTAGGGCTGGGGCTGGGGCAGGGTCCGGGGCTGGGGACAGGGCTGGGGCCAGAGCTGGGGCAGGGCTGCGGCCAGGCTGGGGCTGGGCAGGGCAGGGGCTGGGGCAGGGCTGGGCTACGGCTGGGCTGGGGACCGGGGATGGGTCCGGGGGTGGGGCTGTGGCTGGGGCTGGGCTGGGGCAGGGCTCGGGCTGGGGCTGGGCTGGAGCTGGGCCGGGGCAGGGCTGGGCTGGGGCAGGGCTGGGCTGTGGCCGGGGCAGCGCTGGGCCTGGGCTGGGGATGAGGCTGGGGTGGGGCTGGGGCTGGGTCCAGGGTAGGGGCTGGGCTGGGGCTGGGGCTGGGGCTGGTGCTGGGTCTAGGGCTGGGGCTGTGCTGGTGCTGTGCTGGGTGTTGGCTGGGGACTAGGGCTGGGGCAGTACTGACGCAGGGCTGGGGCAGGGCTGGGGGCACGGGCTAGGGGCAGGGGCTGGGGCCTTGGGTAGGGCTGGGACTGAGGTTGGGGCCGGGGCTGGGGCTTGAGTAGGCTGGAGGCTGGGCCTTGGGCTGGGGCTGGGGACAGGTCTGGGCTGGGGGCATGGCTGGGGCTGGGTTGGGGGCAGGGCTGGGGCGGGGGCTGGGGCCGGGGCTGGGCTGGGGCTGGGGCTGGTGCTGGGTCTAGGGCTGGGGCAGGGCTGGTGCTGTGCTGGGTGTTGGCTGGGGACTAGGGCTGGGGCAGGGCTGACGCAGGGCTGGGGCTGGGCTGGGGGCAGGGCTGGGGCTGGGTTGGGGGCAGGGGCTGGGCTGGGGCTGGGGCTGGTGCTGTGCTGGTGCTGTGCTGGGTGTCGGCTGGGGACTAGGGCTGGGGCAGGGCTGACGCAGGGCTGGGGCTGGGCTAGGGGCAGGGGCTGGGGTCAGAGGCTGGGACCTTGGGTAGGGCTGGGACTGAGGTTGGGGCCAGGGCTGGGGCTTGAGTAGGCTGGAGGCTGGGCCTTGGGCTGGGGCTGGGGACAGGTCTGGGCTGGGGGCATGGCTGGGGCTGGGTTGGGGGCAGGGCTGGCGCTGGGGCTGGGGCCGGGGCTGGGGCAGGACTGAGGCTGGGGCAGGGCTGGGGCTGGGGCTGGGGCTGGGGCTGGGGCTGGGGCTGGGGCTGGGGCAGGGCTGGGGCTGGGGCTGGGGCTGGGGCAGGGCTGGGGCTCGGCTGGGCGCAAGGATGAGGTTTGGGATGGGGCTAGGCTGGGGCTGGGCCTGGGGCTGGGCTGTGGCTGGGGCTCGGGACAGGGCTGGGGCCAGTCTGGATCTGGGGCTGGGCCGGGGGCAGGGCTGGGGCTTGGGGCTGGGATGGGGCTGGGTCCAGGGCTGGGTCTGGGCTAGGGCAGGGCTGGGGCTTGGGGCTGGTCTGGGGCTGGGTCCAGGGCTGTGGCTGGGCTGTGGCTGGAGCTGGGCTGGGGTTGAGGGTGGGGCTGGGGCTGGGCAGGGGCTGGGCTGGGGCCGGGGCTGCGACTGGGGCCGGGGATGAAGCTGGGGTGGGGCTGGGGCTGGGTCCAGGGCAGGGGCTGGGCTGGGGCTGGGCCGGCGCAGGGCTGGGCCTGGGCTGGGGATGAGGCTGGGGTGGGGCTGGGGCTGGGTCCAGGGCAGGGGCTGGGCTGGGGCTGGGGCTGGGCTGGGTCTAGGGCTGGGGCTGTGCTGGTGCTCTGCTAGGCTTGAGGCTGGGCCTTGGGCTGGGGCTGGGTTGGCGCGGGGCTGGGGCTGGGGCTGGAACCAAGGCACGGGCAGGGCTGGGGCTGGGGCTGGAGCCAGGGCTGGGGCATGAGCCAGGGCTGGGGCAGGGCTGAGGTCCAGCCAGGGGCTGGGGCTGGGGCGGGGCTGGGGCTGGGGCAGCGCTGGGGTTAGGCTTGGGCTGGGCCTGGGGCTGGGCTGGGCTGGGGCTGGGGACAGGGCTGGGGCCAGGCTGGGGCTGGGGCTGGGGCTGGTCTGGGCTGGGGCTAGGGCTGGGCTGAGGGCACGGCTGGGCTAGGCCTGGGGCTGGGGCAGGGCTAGGTTAGGGCTGGGCTGGGGCCGGGGCTGGGGCCGGGGATGGGGCTGTGGCTGGGGCTGGGTCCAGGGCTGGGGCAGGGCTGTGGCTGGGGTTGGGCTGGGGATGGGGCTGGGGCTGGGCTGGGCTGGGGCTGGGCTAGGGCTGGGCTGGGCCCGGGGCTAAGACTGCGGCTGGGTCCAGGGCTGGGGCTGGGCTGTGGCTGGGGCTGGAGCTGGGGCTGGGCTGGAGCTGGGTCCAGGGCAGGGGCTGGGGCTGGGCCGGGGCAGGGCTGGGGAAGGGGCTGGGCTGGGGCCGAGGTTGGGGCTGGGGCTGGGGCTGGGGCTGAGGGCAGGGCTGGGCTACGGCTGGGGGTGGGGCAGGGGCCGGGGCTGGGGACAGGGCTGGGGCCAGAGCTGGGGCAGGGCTGGGGCTGGGCCTGGGCTGGGTTTGGTGCAGGGCTGGGGCTGGGGCATGGCTTGGCTGGGCTGGGACCGGGGCTGGGCTGGGGTAGGGTTGGCACAGGGCTAGGCCTGGGGCTGGGCTGGGGCCGAGTCTGGGGCTGGGGCTGGGGCTGTGGCTGCGGACAGGGCTGGGGCTAGGACTGAGGTAGGGGTAGTGCTGGGGCTGGATTGGGGCCAGGGCTGGGGCAGGACTAGGCTTGAGGCTGGGCCTTGGGCTGGGGCTGGGTTGGCGCAGGGCTGGGGCTGGGGCTGGAACCAAGGCTTGGGCAGGGCTGGGGCTGGGGCTGGAGCCAGGGTTGGGGCAGAAGCCAGGGCTGGGGCAGGGCTGAGGTCAGGCCTGGGGCTGCGGCTGGGGCAGGGCTGGGGCTAGGCTGGGGCAGGGGCTGGGACTGGGCTGTGGCTGGGCTAGGGCAGGGCTGGGGCTGGGGCTGGGTCCAGGGTGGGGCTGGGGCTGGGGCTGGGGCTGGAGCTGGGGCTAGGCTGGGGCTGAGGGTGGGGCTGGGGCTGGGCTGGGGCTGGGCCGAGGCTGGGCTGGGGCCGGGGCTGCGACTGGGGCTGGATCCAGGGCTGGGGCTGGGCTGTGGCTGCGGCTGGGCTGGGGCAGGCCTGGGGCTGGGGCTGGGCTGGAGCCAGGGTTGGGGCAGGAGCCAGGGTTGGGGCAGGGCTGAGGTCAGGCCTGGGGCTGAGGTCAGGCCTGGGACTGAGGCTGGGGCAGGGCTGGGGCTAGGCTGGGGCTGGGCCTGGGACTGGGCTGTGGCTGGGGCTGGGGACAGGGCTGGGTCCAGTCTGGGTCTGGGGCTGCGCTGGGGGCAGGGTTAGGGCTGGGGGCTGGGATGGGGCAGGACTGGGACTGGGGCTGGGGCACGGGCCGAGGCTGGGGACAGGGCTAGGGCTGGAGCTAGGGCAGGGCTGGGGCCAGGCTGGGGCTGGGTTTGGCTGAGGGGTGGGGCTTGGTCCAGGGCTGGGGCTGGGCTAGGGCAGGTCTGGGGCTGAGGGTTGGGCTGGGGCTGGGCTAGGGCTGGGCTGGGTCCGGGGCTGCGACTGGGGCTGGATCCAGGGCTGGGACTGGGCTGTGGCTGGGGCTGGGCTGTGGCAGGGCTGGGGCTGGGCTGGGGCTGGGCCGGGGCAAGGCTGGGCTGGGGCAGGGCTGGGCTGGGGCCGGGGATGGGGCCGTGAGTGGGGCTTGGCTGGGGCTGGGGCCGGGGCTGGGGCAGGGGGTGGGGCTGGGGCTGGGGCTGCCGTGGGGACTGGGAGAGGCCTGGGGCTGGGGCTGGGTCCAGGGCTGGGGCTGGGCGGTGGCTGGGGCTGGGCTGGGGCTGGAGCTGGGCTGGGGCTGAGGGTGGGGCTGGGGCTGGGCTGTGGCTGGGCTGGGCTGGGGCAGGGCTGGGGCTGGGGCTGGGCTGGGGCTGGGACGGGGCAGGGCTGGGTTGGGGCAGGGCTGGGGCCGGGCTGGGGCTGGGTTCGGTGCAGGGCTGGGGCTGGAGCAGGGCGGGGGCTGGGGTAGGGCTGGGCTGGGGTAGGGGATGGGGCCGTGAGTGGGGCTTGGCAGGGGCCGGGGCTGGGGCCGGGGGTGGGGCTGGGGCAGGGGTGGGGACTGGGAGAGGGCTGGGCTGGGGCTGGGTCCAGGGCTGGGGCTGGGCGGTGGCTGGGGCTGGGCTGGGGCAGGGCTGGGGCAGGGTCTGGGCTGGGGACAGGGATGGGGATGGGGCTGGGCTGGGCTGGGGCAGGGCTGGGCCTGGGCTGGGGATGAGGCTGGGGTGGGGCTGGGGCTTGGTCCAGGGCAGGGGCTGGGCTGGGGCTGGGGATGAGGCTGGGGCAGGGCTGGGGCTGAGGCTGGGTCCAGGGTGGGGCTGGGGCTGGGCTGGGGGCAGGGCTGGGGCTGGGCGGTGGCTGGCGCTGGCCTGGGGCTGGGCTGGGGCTGGGATTGGGTCCAGGGCAGGGGATGGACTGGGGTTGGGGCTAGGCTGGGGCAGGGCTGGGGCTGGGCTGGGGCTGGGGCTGGGTCCAGGGTGGGGCTGTGTCCAGGGCTGGGGCAGGACTGGGTCCAGGGTAGGGGCTGGGCTGGGGCTGGGGCTGGGCTGGGGCCGAGGGTGGGGCAGGGGCAAAGGCTGGGGCTGAGGGCAGGGCTGGGCTAGGGCTGGGGCTGGGGCCGGGTCCGGGGCTGGGGACAGGGCTGGGGCCAGAGCTGGGGCAGGGCTGCGGCCAGGCTGGGGCTGGGCAGGGCAGGGGCTGGGGCAGGGCTGGGCTATGGCTGGGCTGGGACCGGGGATGGGTTGTGGGGTGGGGCTGTGGCTGGGGCTGGGCTGGGGCAGGGCTGGGGCTGGGGCTGGGCTGGAGCTGGGCCGGGGCAGGGCTGGGCTGCGGCAGGGCTGGGCTGTGGCCGGGGCAGCGCTGGGCCTGGGCTGGGGATGAGGCTGGGGTGGGGCTGGGGCTGGGTCCAGGGCAGGGGCTGGGCTGGGGCTGGGGCTGGTGCTGGGTCTAGGGCTGGGGCTGTGCTGGTGCTGTGCTGGGTGTTGGCTGGGGACTAGGGCTGGGGCAGGGCTGACGCAGGGCTGGGGCTGGGCTGGGGGCAGGGGCTGGGCTGGGGCTGGGGCTGGTGCTGTGCTGGTGCTGTGCTGGGTGTGGGCTGGGGACTAGGGCTGGGGCAGGGCTGACGCAGGGCTGGGGCTGGGCTGGGGGCAGGGGCTGGGGGCAGGGGCTGGGGCCTTGGGTAGGGCTGGGACTGAGGTTGGGGCCGGGGCTGGGGCTTGAGTAGGCTGGAGGCTGGGCCTTGGGCTGGGGCTGGGGACAGGTCTGGGCTGGGGGCATGGCTGGGGCTGGGTTGGGGGCAGGGCTGGCGCTGGGGCTGGGGCCGGGGCTGGGGCAGGACTGAGGCTGGGGCAGGGCTGGGACTGGGGCTGGGGCTGGGGCTGGGGCAGGGCTGGGGCTGGGGCTGGGGCTGGGGCTGGGGCAGGGCTGGGGCTCGGCTGGGCGCAAGGATGAGGTTTGGGATGGGGCTAGGCTGGGGCTGGGCCTGTGGCTGTTCTGTGGCTGGGGCTCGGGACAGGGCTGGGGCCAGTCTGGGTCTGGGGCTGGGCCGGGGGCAGGGCTGGGGCTTGGGGCTGGGATGGGGCTGGGTCCAGGGCTGGGTCTGGGCTAGGGCAGGGCTGGGGCTGGGGCTGGTCTGGGGCTGGGTCCAGGGCTGTGGCTGGGCTGTGGCTGGAGCTGGGCTGGGGTTGAGGGTGGGGCTGGGGCTGGGCAGGGGCTGGGCTGGGGCCGGGGCTGCGACTGGGGCCGGGGATGAGGCTGGGGTGGGGCTGGGGCTGGGTCCAGGGCAGGGGCTGGGCTGGGGCTGGGCCGGCGCAGGGCTGGGCCTGGGCTGGGGATGAGGCTGGGGTGGGGCTGGGGCTGGGTCCAGGGCAGGGGCTGGGCTGGGGCTGGGGCTGGGCTGGGTCTAGGGCTGGGGCTGTGCTGGTGCTCTGCTAGGCTTGAGGCTGGGCCTTGGGCTGGGGCTGGGTTGGCGCGGGGCTGGGGCTGGGGCTGGAACCAAGGCACGGGCAGGGCTGGGGCTGGGGCTGGAGCCAGGGCTGGGGCATGAGCCAGGGCTGGGGCAGGGCTGAGGTCCAGCCAGGGGCTGGGGCTGGGGCGGGGCTGGGGCTGGGGCAGCGCTGGGGTTAGGCTTGGGCTGGGCCTGGGGCTGGGCTGGGCTGGGGCTGGGGACAGGGCTGGGGCCAGGCTGGGGCTGGGGCTGGGGCTGGTCTGGGCTGGGGCTAGGGCTGGGCTGAGGGCACGGCTGGGCTAGGCCTGGGGCTGGGGCAGGGCTAGGTTAGGGCTGGGCTGGGGCCGGGACTGGGGCCGGGGGTGGGGCTGTGGCTGGGGCTGGGTCCAGGGCTGGGGCAGGGCTGTGGCTGGGGTTGGGCTGGGGATGGGGCTGGGGCTGGGCTGGGCTGGGGCTGGGCTAGGGCTGGGCTGGGCCCGGGGCTAAGACTGCGGCTGGGTCCAGGGCTGGGGCTGGGCTGTGGCTGGGGCTGGAGCTGGGGCTGGGATGGGGCTGGGTCCAGGGCAGGGGCTGGGCAGGGGCTGGGGCTGGGCCGGGGCAGGGCTGGGGAAGGGGCTGGGCTGGGGCCGAGGTTGGGGCTGGGGCTGGGGCTGAGGGCAGGGCTGGGCTACGGCTGGGGGTGGGGCAGGGGCCGGGGCTGGGGACAGGGCTGGGGCCAGAGCTGGGGCAGGGCTGGGGCTGGGCCTGGGCTGGGTTTGGTGCAGGGCTGGGGCTGGGGCATGGCTTGGCTGGGCTGGGACCGGGGCTGGGCTGGGGTAGGGTTGGCACAGAGCTAGGCCTGGGGCTGGGCTGGGGCCGAGTCTGGGGCTGGGGCTGGGGCTGTGGCTGCGGACAGGGCTGGGGCTAGGACTGAGGTAGGGGTAGGGCTGGGGCTGGATTGGGGCCAGGGCTGGGGCAGGACTAGGCTTGAGGCTGGGCCTTGGGCTGGGGCTGGGTTGGCGCAGGGCTGGGGCTGGGGCTGGAACCAAGGCTTGGGCAGGGCTGGGGCTGGGGCTGGAGCCAGGGTTGGGGCAGAAGCCAGGGCTGGGGCAGGGCTGAGGTCAGGCCTGGGGCTGCGGCTGGGGCAGGGCTGGGGCTAGGCTGGGGCAGGGGCTGGGACTGGGCTGTGGCTGGGCTAGGGCAGGGCTGGGGCTGGGGCTGGGTCCAGGGTGGGGCTGGGGCTGGGGCTGGAGCTGGGGCTAGGCTGGGGCTGAGGGTGGGGCTGGGGCTGGGCTGGGGCTGGGCCGAGGCTGGGCTGGGGCCGGGGCTGCGACTGGGGCTGGATCCAGGGCTGGGGCTGGGCTGTGGCTGCGGCTGGGCTGGGGCAGGCCTGGGGCTGGGGCTGGGCTGGAGCCAGGGTTGGGGCAGGAGCCAGGGTTGGGGCAGGGCTGAGGTCAGGCCTGGGGCTGAGGTCAGGCCTGGGACTGAGGCTGGGGCAGGGCTGGGGCTAGGATGGGGCTGGGCCTGGGACTGGGCTGTGGCTGGGGCTGGGCACAGGGCTGGGTCCAGTCTGGGTCTGGGGCTGCGCTGGGGGCAGGGTTAGGGCTGGGGGCTGGGATGGGGCAGGACTGGGACTGGGGCTGGGGCACGGGCCGAGGCTGGGGACAGGGCTAGGGCTGGAGCTAGGGCAGGGCTGGGGCCAGGCTGGGGCTGGGTTTGGCTGAGGGGTGGGGCTTGGTCCAGGGCTGGGGCTGGGCTAGGGCAGGGCTGGGGCTGAGGGTTGGGCTGGGGCTGGGCTAGGGCTGGGCTGGGTCCGGGGCTGCGACTGGGGCTGGATCCAGGGCTGGGACTGGGCTGTGGCTGGGGCTGGGCTGTGGCAGGGCTGGGGCTGGGCTGGGGCTGGGCCGGGGCAAGGCTGGGCTGGGGCAGGGCTGGGCTGGGGCCGGGGATGGGGCCGTGAGTGGGGCTTGGCTGGGGCTGGGGCCGGGGCTGGGGCAGGGGGTGGGGCTGGTGCTGGGGCTGCGCTGGGGGCTGGGAGAGGCCTGGGGCTGGGGCTGGGTCCAGGGCTGGGGCTGGGCGGTGGCTGGGGCTGGGCTGGGGCTGGAGCTGGGCTGGGGCTGAGGGTGGGGCTGGGGCTGGGCTGTGGCTGGGCTAGGCTGGGGCAGGGCTGGGGCTGGGCTGGGGCTGGGGCTGGGTCCAGGGTGGGGCTGTGTCCAGGGCTGGGGCAGGACTGGGTCCAGGGTAGGGGCTGGGCTGGGGCTGGGGCTGGGCTGGGGCCGAGGGTGGGGCAGGGGCAAAGGCTGGGGCTGAGGGCAGGGCTGGGCTAGGGCTGGGGCTGGGGCCGGGTCCGGGGCTGGGGACAGGGCTGGGGCCAGAGCTGGGGCAGGGCTGCGGCCAGGCTGGGGCTGGGCAGGGCAGGGGCTGGGGCAGGGCTGGGCTACGGCTGGGCTGGGACCGGGGATGGGTCCGGGGGTGGGGCTGTGGCTGGGGCTGGGCTGGGGCAGGGCTGGGGCTGGGGCTGGGCTGGAGCTGGGCCGGGGCAGGGCTGGGCTGGGGCAGGGCTGGGCTGTGGCCGGGGCAGCGCTGGGCCTGGGCTGGGGATGAGGCTGGGGTGGGGCTGGGGCTGGGTCCAGGGCAGGGGCTGGGCTGGGGCTGGGGCTGGTGCTGGGTCTAGGGCTGGGGCTGTGCTGGTGCTGTGCTGGGTGTTGGCTGGGGACTAGGGCTGGGGCAGGGCTGACGCAGGGCTGGGGCTGGGCTGGGGGCAGGTGCTGGGATGGGGCTGGGGCTGGTGCTGTGCTGGTGCTGTGCTGGGTGTGGGCTGGGGACTAGGGCTGGGGCAGGGCTGACGCAGGGCTGGGGCTGGGCTGGGGGCAGGGGCTGGGGGCAGGGGCTGGGGCCTTGGGTAGGGCTGGGACTGAGGTTGGGGCCGGGGCTGGGGCTTGAGTAGGCTGGAGGCTGGGCCTTGGGCTGGGGCTGGGGACAGGTCTGGGCTGGGGGCATGGCTGGGGCTGGGTTGGGGGCAGGG
Source organism: Melanerpes formicivorus (assembly GCF_026170545.1). Taxonomy (NCBI): domain Eukaryota; kingdom Metazoa; phylum Chordata; class Aves; order Piciformes; family Picidae; genus Melanerpes; species Melanerpes formicivorus. The sequence goes on along the minus strand of NW_027144305.1, from coordinate 23,026 downwards.
CTGGCGCTGGGGCTGGGGCCGGGGCTGGGGCAGGACTGAGGCTGGGGCAGGGCTGGGACTGGGGCTGGGGCTGGGGCTGGGGCAGGGCTGGGGCTGGGGCTGGGGCTGGGGCTGGGGCAGGGCTGGGGCTCGGCTGGGCGCAAGGATGAGGTTTGGGATGGGGCTAGGCTGGGGCTGGGCCTGGGGCTGGGCTGTGGCTGGGGCTCGGGACAGGGCTGGGGCCAGTCTGGGTCTGGGGCTGGGCCGGGGGCAGGGCTGGGGCTTGGGGCTGGGATGGGGCTGGGTCCAGGGCTGGGTCTGGGCTAGGGCAGGGCTGGGGCTGGGGCTGGTCTGGGGCTGGGTCCAGGGCTGTGGCTGGGCTGTGGCTGGAGCTGGGCTGGGGTTGAGGGTGGGGCTGGGGCTGGGCAGGGGCTGGGCTGGGGCCGGGGCTGCGACTGGGGCCGGGGATGAGGCTGGGGTGGGGCTGGGGCTGGGTCCAGGGCAGGGGCTGGGCTGGGGCTGGGCCGGCGCAGGGCTGGGCCTGGGCTGGGGATGAGGCTGGGGTGGGGCTGGGGCTGTGCTGGTGCTCTGCTAGGCTTGAGGCTGGGCCTTGGGCTGGGGCTGGGTTGGCGCGGGGCTGGGGCTGGGGCTGGAACCAAGGCACGGGCAGGGCTGGGGCTGGGGCTGGAGCCAGGGCTGGGGCAGGAGCCAGGGCTGGGGCAGGGCTGAGGTCCAGCCAGGGGCTGGGGCTGGGGCGGGGCTGGGGCTGGGGCAGCGCTGGGGTTGGGCTTGGGCTGGGCCTGGGGCTGGGCTGGGCTGGGGCTGGTCTGGGCTGGGGCTAGGGGTGGGCTGAGGGCACGGCTGGGCTAGGCCTGGGGCTGGGGCAGGGCTAGGTTAGGGCTGGGCTGGGGCCGGGGCTGGGGCCGGGGGTGGGGCTGTGGCTGGGGCTGGGTCCAGGGCTGGGGCAGGGCTGTGGCTGGGGTTGGGCTGGGGATGGGGCTGGGGCTGGGCTGGGCTGGGGCTGGGCTAGGGCTGGGCTGGGCCCGGGGCTAAGACTGCGGCTGGGTCCAGGGCTGGGGCTGGGCTGTGGCTGGGGCTGGAGCTGGGGCTGGGCTGGGGCTGGGTCCAGGGCAGGGGCTGGGCAGGGGCTGGGGCTGGGCCGGGGCAGGGCTGGGGAAGGGGCTGGGCTGGGGCCGAGGTTGGGGCTGGGGCTGGGGCTGGGGCTGAGGGCAGGGCTGGGCTACGGCTGGGGGTGGGGCAGGGGCCGGGGCTGGGGACAGGGCTGGGGCCAGAGCTGGGGCAGGGCTGGGGCTGGGCCTGGGCTGGGTTTGGTGCAGGGCTGGGGCTGGGGCATGGCTTGGCTGGGCTGGGACCGGGGCTGGGCTGGGGTAGGGTTGGCACAGGGCTAGGCCTGGGGCTGGGCTGGGGCCGAGTCTGGGGCTGGGGCTGGGGCTGTGGCTGCGGACAGGGCTGGGGCTAGGACTGAGGTAGGGGTAGGGCTGGGGCTGGATTGGGGCCAGGGCTGGGGCAGGACTAGGCTTGAGGCTGGGCCTTGGGCTGGGGCTGGGTTGGCGCAGGGCTGGGGCTGGGGCTGGAACCAAGGCTTGGGCAGGGCTGGGGCTGGGGCTGGAGCCAGGGTTGGGGCAGAAGCCAGGGCTGGGGCAGGGCTGAGGTCAGGCCTGGGGCTGCGGCTGGGGCAGGGCTGGGGCTAGGCTGGGGCAGGGGCTGGGACTGGGCTGTGGCTGGGCTAGGGCAGGGCTGGGGCTGGGGCTGGGTCCAGGGTGGGGCTGGGGCTGGGGCTGGGGCTGGAGCTGGGGCTAGGCTGGGGCTGAGGGTGGGGCTGGGGCTGGGCTGGGGCTGGGCCGAGGCTGGGCTGGGGCCGGGGCTGCGACTGGGGCTGGATCCAGGGCTGGGGCTGGGCTGTGGCTGCGGCTGGGCTGGGGCAGGCCTGGGGCTGGGGCTGGGCTGGAGCCAGGGTTGGGGCAGGAGCCAGGGTTGGGGCAGGGCTGAGGTCAGGCCTGGGGCTGAGGTCAGGCCTGGGACTGAGGCTGGGGCAGGGCTGGGGCTAGGCTGGGGCTGGGCCTGGGACTGGGCTGTGGCTGGGGCTGGGGACAGGGCTGGGTCCAGTCTGGGTCTGGGGCTGCGCTGGGGGCAGGGTTAGGGCTGGGGGCTGGGATGGGGCAGGACTGGGACTGGGGCTGGGGCACGGGCCGAGGCTGGGGACAGGGCTAGGGCTGGAGCTAGGGCAGGGCTGGGGCCAGGCTGGGGCTGGGTTTGGCTGAGGGGTGGGGCTTGGTCCAGGGCTGGGGCTGGGCTAGGGCTGGGCTGGGGCTGAGGGTTGGGCTGGGGCTGGGCTAGGGCTGGGCTGGGTCCGGGGCTGCGACTGGGGCTGGATCCAGGGCTGGGACTGGGCTGTGGCTGGGGCTGGGCAGTGGCAGGGCTGGGGCTGGGCTGGGGCTGGGCCGGGGCAAGGCTGGGCTGGGGCAGGGCTGGGCTGGGGCCGGGGATGGGGCCGTGAGTGGGGCTTGGCTGGGGCTGGGGCCGGGGCTGGGGCAGGGGGTGGGGCTGGGGCTGGGGCTGCGGCGGGGGCTGGGAGAGGCCTGGGGCTGGGGCTGGGTCCAGGGCTGGGGCTGGGCGGTGGCTGGGGCTGGGCTGGGGCTGGAGCTGGGCTGGGGCTGAGGGTGGGGCTGGGGCTGGGCTGTGGCTGGGCTGGGCTGGGGCAGGGCTGGGGCTGGGGCTGGGCTGGGGCTGGGACGGGGCAGGGCTGGGTTGGGGCAGGGCTGGGGCCGGGCTGGGGCTGGGTTCGGTGCAGGGCTGGGGCTGGGGCAGGGCGGGGGCTGGGGTAGGGCTGGGCTGGGGCAGGGGATGGGGCCGTGAGTGGGGCTTGGCAGGGGCCGGGGATGGGGCCGTGAGTGGGGCTTGGCAGGGGCCGCGGCTGGGGCCGGGGGTGGGGCTGGGGCAGGGGTGGGGACTGGGAGAGGGCTGGGGCTGGGGCTGGGTCCAGGGCTGGGGCTGGGCGGTGGCTGGGGCTGGGCTGGGGCAGGGCTGGGCCTGGGCTGGGGATGAGGCTGGGGTGGGGCTGGGGCTTGGTCCAGGGCAGGGGCTGGGCTGGGGCTGGGGATGAGGCTGGGGCAGGGCTGGGGCAGGGCTGGGTCCAGGGTGGGGCTGGGGCTGGGCTGGGGGCAGGGCTGGGGCTGGGCGGTGGCTGGGGCTGGCCTGGGGCTGGGCTGGGGCTGGGATTGGGTCCAGGGCAGGGGATGGACTGGGGTTGGGGCTAGGCTGGGGCAGGGCTGGGGCTGGGCTGGGGCTGGGGCTGGGTCCAGGGTGGGGCTGTGTCCAGGGCTGGGGCAGGACTGGGTCCAGGGTAGGGGCTGGGCTGGGGCTGGGGCTGGGCTGGGGCCGAGGGTGGGGCAGGGGCAAAGGCTGGGGCTGAGGGCAGGGCTGGGCTAGGGCTGGGGCTGGGGCAGGGTCCGGGGCTGGGGACAGGGCTGGGGCCAGAGCTGGGGCAGGGCTGCGGCCAGGCTGGGGCTGGGCAGGGCAGGGGCTGGGGCAGGGCTGGGCTACGGCTGGGCTGGGACCGGGGATGGGTCCGGGGGTGGGGCTGTGGCTGGGGCTGGGCTGGGGCAGGGCTGGGGCTGGGGCTGGGCTGGAGCTGGGCCGGGGCAGGGCTGGGCTGGGGCAGGGCTGGGCTGTGGCCGGGGCAGCGCTGGGCCTGGGCTGGGGATGAGGCTGGGGTGGGGCTGGGGCTGGGTCCAGGGCAGGGGCTGGGCTGGGGCTGGGGCTGGTGCTGGGTCTAGGGCTGGGGCAGGGCTGGTGCTGTGCTGGGTGTTGGCTGGGGACTAGGGCTGGGGCAGGGCTGACGCAGGGCTGGGGCTGGGCTGGGGGCAGGGGCTGGGCTGGGGCTGGGGCTGGTGCTGTGCTGGTGCTGTGCTGGGTGTGGGCTGGGGACTAGGGCTGGGGCAGGGCTGACGCAGGGCTGGGGCTGGGCTGGGGGCAGGGGCTGGGGGCAGGGGCTGGGGCCTTGGGTAGGGCTGGGACTGAGGTTGGGGCCGGGGCTGGGGCTTGAGTAGGCTGGAGGCTGGGCCTTGGGCTGGGGCTGGGGACAGGTCTGGGCTGGGGGCATGGCTGGGGCTGGGTTGGGGGCAGGGCTGGCGTTGGGGCTGGGGCCGGGGCTGGGGCAGGACTGAGGCTGGGGCTGGGGCTGGGGCTGGGGCAGGGCTGGGGCTCGGCTGGGCGCAAGGATGAGGTTTGGGATGGGGCTAGGCTGGGGCTGGGCCTGGGGCTGGGCTGTGGCTGGGGCTCGGGACAGGGCTGGGGCCAGTCTGGGTCTGGGGCTGGGCCGGGGGCAGGGCTGGGGCTTGGGGCTGGGATGGGGCTGGGTCCAGGGCTGGGTCTGGGCTAGGGCAGGGCTGGGGCTGGGGCTGGTCTGGGGCTGGGTCCAGGGCTGTGGCTGGGCTGTGGCTGGAGCTGGGCTGGGGTTGAGGGTGGGGCTGGGTCTGGGCAGGGGCTGGGCTGGGGCCGGGGCTGCGACTGGGGCCGGGGATGAGGCTGGGGTGGGGCTGGGGCTGGGTCCAGGGCAGGGGCTGGGCTGGGGCTGGGCCGGCGCAGGGCTGGGCCTGGGCTGGGGATGAGGCTGGGGTGGGGCTGGGGCTGGGTCCAGGGCAGGGGCTGGGCTGGGGCTGGGGCTGGGCTGGGTCTAGGGCTGGGGCTGTGCTGGTGCTCTGCTAGGCTTGAGGCTGGGCCTTGATCTGGGGCTGGGTTGGCGCGGGGCTGGGGCTTGGGCTGGAACCAAGGCACGGGCAGGGCTGGGGCTGGGGCTGGGGCTGGGGCTGGGGCAGGGCTGGGGCTGGGGCTGGGGCTGGGGCAGGGCTGGGGCTCGGCTGGGCGCAAGGATGAGGTTTGGGATGGGGCTAGGCTGGGGCTGGGCCTGGGGCTGGGCTGTGGCTGGGGCTCGGGACAGGGCTGGGGCCAGTCTGGGTCTGGGGCTGGGCCGGGGGCAGGGCTGGGGCTTGGGGCTGGGATGGGGCTGGGTCCAGGGCTGGGTCTGGGCTAGGGCAGGGCTGGGGCTGGGGCTGGTCTGGGGCTGGGTCCAGGGCTGTGGCTGGGCTGTGGCTGGAGCTGGGCTGGGGTTGAGGGTGGGGCTGGGGCTGGGCAGGGGCTGGGCTGGGGCCGGGGCTGCGACTGGGGCCGGGGATGAGGCTGGGGTGGGGCTGGGGCTGGGTCCAGGGCAGGGGCTGGGCTGGGGCTGGGCCGGCGCAGGGCTGGGCCTGGGCTGGGGATGAGGCTGGGGTGGGGCTGGGGCTGGGTCCAGGGCAGGGGCTGGGCTGGGGCTGGGGCTGGGCTGGGTCTAGGGCTGGGGCTGTGCTGGTGCTCTGCTAGGCTTGAGGCTGGGCCTTGGGCTGGGGCTGGGTTGGCGCGGGGCTGGGGCTGGGGCTGGAACCAAGGCACGGGCAGGGCTGGGGCTGGGGCTGGAGCCAGGGCTGGGGCAGGAGCCAGGGCTGGGGCAGGGCTGAGGTCCGGCCAGGGGCTGGGGCTGGGGCGGGGCTGGGGCTGGGGCAGCGCTGGGGTTAGGCTTGGGCTGGGCCTGGGGCTGGGCTGGGCTGGGGCTGGGGACAGGGCTGGGGCCAGGCTGGGGCTGGGCTGGGGCTGGTCTGGGCTGGGGCTAGGGCTGGGCTGAGGGCACGGCTGGGCTAGGCCTGGGGCTGGGGCAGGGCTAGGTTAGGGCTGGGCTGGGGCCGGGACTGGGGCCGGGGGTGGGGCTGTGGCTGGGGCTGGGTCCAGGGCTGGGGCAGGGCTGTGGCTGGGGTTGGGCTGGGGATGGGGCTGGGGCTGGGCTGGGCTGGGGCTGGGCTAGGGCTGGGCTGGGCCCGGGGCTAAGACTGCGGCTGGGTCCAGGGCTGGGGCTGGGCTGTGGCTGGGGCTGGAGCTGGGGCTGGGATGGGGCTGGGTCCAGGGCAGGGGCTGGGCAGGGGCTGGGGCTGGGCCGGGGCAGGGCTGGGGAAGGGGCTGGGCTGGGGCCGAGGTTGGGGCTGGGGCTGGGGCTGGGGCTGAGGGCAGGGCTGGGCTACGGCTGGGGGTGGGGCAGGGGCCGGGGCTGGGGACAGGGCTGGGGCCAGAGCTGGGGCAGGGCTGGGGCTGGGCCTGGGCTGGGTTTGGTGCAGGGCTGGGGCTGGGGCATGGCTTGGCTGGGCTGGGACCGGGGCTGGGCTGGGGTAGGGTTGGCACAGGGCTAGGCCTGGGGCTGGGCTGGGGCCGAGTCTGGGGCTGGGGCTGGGGCTGTGGCTGCGGACAGGGCTGGGGCTAGGACTGAGGTAGGGGTAGGGCTGGGGCTGGATTGGGGCCAGGGCTGGGGCAGGACTAGGCTTGAGGCTGGGCCTTGGGCTGGGGCTGGGTTGGCGCAGGGCTGGGGCTGGGGCTGGAACCAAGGCTTGGGCAGGGCTGGGGCTGGGGCTGGAGCCAGGGTTGGGGCAGAAGCCAGGGCTGGGGCAGGGCTGAGGTCAGGCCTGGGGCTGCGGCTGGGGCAGGGCTGGGGCTAGGCTGGGGCAGGGGCTGGGACTGGGCTGTGGCTGGGCTAGGGCAGGGCTGGGGCTGGGGCTGGGTCCAGGGTGGGGCTGGGGCTGGGGCTGGGGCTGGAGCTGGGGCTAGGCTGGGGCTGAGGGTGGGGCTGGGGCTGGGCTGTGGCTGCGGCTGGGCTGTGGCAGGCCTGGGGCTGGGGCTGGGCTGGAGCTGGGCCGGGGCAGGGCTGGGCTGGGGCAGGGCTGGGCCATGGCTGGGGATGAGGCTGGGGTGGGGCTGGGGCTGGGTCCAGGGCAGGGGCTGGGCTGGGGCTGGGGCTGGATTTGGCTGAGGGGTGGGGCTTGCTCCAGGGCTGGGGCTGGGCGGTGGCTGGGGCTGGGCTGGGGCTGGGCTGGGGCTGGAGCTGGTCTGGGGGCAGGGATGCGGATGGGGATGGGCTGGGCTGGAGCAGGGCTGGGCCTGGGCTGGGGATGAGGCTGGGGTGGGGCAGGGGCTTGGTCCAGGGCAGGGGCTGGGCTGGGGCTGGGGATGAGGCTGGGGCAGGGCTGGGGCAGGGCTGGGGCTGAGGCTGGGTCCAGGGTGGGGCTGGGGCTGGGCTGGGGGCAGGGCTGGGGCTGGGGCTAGTCTGGGGGCAGGGATGCAGATGGGGCTGGGCTGGGCTGGTGCTGTGCTGGGTGTGGGCTGGGGACTAGGGCTGGGGCAGGGCTGACGCAGGGCTGGGGCTGGGCTGGGGGCAGGGGCTGGGGGCAGGGGCTGGGGCCTTGGGTAGGGCTGGGACTGAGGTTGGGGCCGGGGCTGGGGCTTGAGTAGGCTGGAGGCTGGGCCTTGGGCTGGGGCTGGGGACAGGTCTGGGCTGGGGGCATGGCTGGGGCTGGGTTGGGGGCAGGGCTGGCTCTGGGGCTGGGGCCCGGGGCTGGGGCAGGACTGAGGCTGGGGCAGGGCTGGGGCTGGGGCTGGGGCTGGGGCAGGGCTGGGCCTCGGCTGGGGGCAAGGATGAGGTTTGGGATGGGGCTAGGCTGGGGCTGGGCCAGGGGCTGGGCTGTGGCTGGGGCTGCGACTGGGGCCGGGGATGGAGCCGTGAGTGGGGCTTGGCTGGGGCTGGGGCTGGGGATGAGGCTGGGGTGGGGCTGGGGCTGGGTCCAGGGCAGGGGCTGGGCTGGGGCTGGGGCTGGGCTGGGTCTAGGGCTGGGGCTGTGCTGGTGCTCTGCTAGGCTTGAGGCTGGGCCTTGGGCTGGGGCTGGGTTGGCGCGGGGCTGGGGCTGGGGCTGGAACCAAGGCACGGGCAGGGCTGGGGCTGGGGCTGGAGCCAGGGCTGGGGCAGGAGCCAGGGCTGGGGCAGGGCTGAGGTCCAGCCAGGGGCTGGGGCTGGGGCGGGGCTGGGGCTGGGGCAGCGCTTGGGTTAGGCTTGGGCTGGGCCTGGGGCTGGGCTGGGCTGGGGCTGGGGACAGGGCTGGGGCCAGGCTGGGGCTGGGGCTGGGGCTGGTCTGGGCTGGGGCTAGGGCTGGGCTGAGGGCACGGCTGGGCTAGGCCTGGGGCTGGGGCAGGGCTAGGTTAGGGCTGGGCTGGGGCCGGGACTGGGGCCGGTGGTGGGGCTGTGGCTGGGGCTGGGTCCAGGGCTGGGGCAGGGCTGTGGCTGGGGTTGGGCTGGGGATGGGGCTGGGGTTGGGCTGGGCTGGGGCTGGAGCTGGGGCTGGACTGGGGCCAAGGTTGGGGCTGGGGCTGGGCTGGTGGCGAGGGTGGGGCTGGGGCTGGAGCCAGGGTTGGGGCAGAAGCCAGGGCTGGGGCAGGGCTGAGGTCAGGCCTGGGGCTGCGGCTGGGGCAGGGCTGGGGCTAGGCTGGGGCAGGGGCTGGGACTGGGCTGTGTCTGGGGCTGGGGCCAGGGCTGGGGCCAGGCTGTGTCTGGGGCTGGGCTGAGGGCAGGGCTGGGGCTGGAGGCTGGGATGGGGCAGGACTGGGACTGGGGCAGGGGCACGGACCGAGGCTGGCGACAGGGCTAGGGCTGGAGCTAGGGCAGGGCTGGGGCCAGGCTGGGGCTGGGTTTGGCTGAGGGGTGGGGCTTGGTCCAGGGCTGGGGCTGGGCGGTGGCTGGGGCTGGGCTGGGGGCATGGATGAGGTTTGGGCTGGGGCTGGGCCAGGGCTTGGGCTGGGCTGGGACCGGGGCTGGGCTGAGGGCAGGGCTGGGGCTGGGGCCTGGGATGGGGCAGGACTGGGACTGGGGCAGGGGCACAGGCCGAGTCTGGGGACAGGGCTAGGGCTGGAGCTAGGGCAGGGCTGGGGCTGGGCTGGGGCTGGGGCTGGGTCCAGGGTGGGGCTGTGTCCAGGGCTGGGGCAGGACTGGGTCCAGGGCAGGGGCTGGGGCTGGGGCCGGGGCTGGGGCAGGACTGATGCTGGGGCAGGGCTGGGGCTGGGGCTGAGGCTGGGCTGAGGGCACGGCTGTGCTAGGCCTGGGGCTGGGGCAGGGCTAGGTTAGGGCTGGGGCTGGGGTTGGGCTGGGCCGGGGCAAGGCTGGGCTGGGGCAGGCCTGGGCTGGGGCCGGGGATGGGGCCGTGAGTGGGGCTTGGCTGGGGTGGGGCCGGGGCTGGGGCAGGGGGTGGGGCTGGGGCTGCGGCGGGGACTGGGAGAGGGCTGGGGATGGGGCTGGGGCTGGGTCCAGGGCTGGGGCTGGCCGGTGGCTGGGGCTGGGCTGGGGCTGGAGCTGGGCTGGGGCTGAGGGTGGGGCTGGGGCTGGGCTGTGGCTGGGCTGGGCTGGGGCAGGGCTGGGGCTGGGGCTGGGCTGGGGCTGGGCCGGGGCAGGGCTTGGGTTGGGGCAGGGCTGGGGCTGGGCTGGGGTTGGGTTCGGTTCAGGGCTGGGGCTGGGGTAGGGCTGGGCTGGGGCAGGGGATGGGGCCGTGAGTGGGGCTTGGCAGGGGCCGGGGCTGGGGCCGGGGTTGGGGCTGGGGCAGGGGATGGGGACTGGGAGAGGGCTGGGACTGGGGCTGGGTCCAGGGCTGGGGCTGGGCGGTGGCTGGGGCTGGGCTGGGGCAGGGCTGGGGCAGGGCTGGGGCTGGGCCGGGGCAAGGCTGGGCTGGGGCAGGGCTGGGCTGGGGCCGGGGATGGGGCCGTGAGTGGGGCTTGGCTGGGGCTGGGGCCGGGGCTGGGGCAGGGGGTGGGGCTGGGGCTGGGGCTGCGGCGGGGACTGGGAGAGGGCTGGGGATGGGGCTGGGGCTGGGTCCAGGGCTGGGGCTGGGCGGTGGCTGGGGCTGGGCTGGGGCTGGAGCTGGGCTGGGGCTGAGGGTGGGGCTGGGGCTGGGCTGTGGCTGGGCTGGGCTGGGGCAGGGCTGGGGCTGGGGCTGGGCTGGGGCTGGGCCGGGGCAGGGCTGGGTTGGGGCAGGGCTGGGGCTGGGCTGGGGTTGGGTTCGGTGCAGGGCTGGGGCTGGGGCAGGGCGGGGGCTGGGGTAGGGCTGGGCTGGGGCAGGGGATGGGGCCGTGAGTGGGGCTTGGCAGGGGCCGGGGCTGGGGCCGGGGTTGGGGCTGGGGCAGGGGTGGGGACTGGGAGAGGGCTGGGGCTGGGGCTGGGTCCAGGGCTGGGGCTGGGCGGTGGCTGGGGCTGGGCTGGGGCAGGGCTGGGGCAGGGTGTGGGCTGGTGACAGGGATGGGGATGGGGCTGGGCTGGGCTGGGGCAGGGCTGGGCCTGGGCTGGGGATGAGGCTGGGGCAGGGCTGGGGCAGGGGTGGGGCTGAGGCTGGGTCCAGGGTGGGGATGGGGCTGGGCTGGGGGCAGGGCTGGGGCTGGGCGGTGGCTGGGGCTGGCCTGGGGCTGGGCTGGGGCTGGGATTGGGTCCAGAGCAGGGGCTGGGCTGGGGCTGGGGCTGGGTCCAGGGTGGGGCTGTGTCCAGGGCTGGGGCAGGACTGGGTCCAGGGCAGGGGCTGGGGCTGGGGCCGGGGCTGGGTCAGGACTGAGGCTGGGGCAGGGCTGGGGCTGGGGCTGAGGCTGGGCTGAGGGCACGGCTGTGCTAGGCCTGGGGCTGGGGCAGGGCTAGGTTAGGGCTGGGCTGGGGCCGGGGCTGGGGCCGGGGGTGGGGCTGTGGCTGGGGCTGGGTCCAGGGCTGGGGCAGGGCTGAGGCTGGGGTTGGGCTGGGGCTGGGGCTGGGGCTGGGCTTTGCTGGGGCTGGGGTAGGGCTGGGCTGGGGCAGGGGATGGGGCCGTGAGTGGGGCTTGGCAGGGGCCGGGGCTGGGGCCGGGGGTGGGGCTGGGGCACAGGTGAGGACTGGGAGAGGGCTGGGGCTGGGGCTGGGTCCAGGGCTGGGGCTGGGCGGTGACTGGGGCTGGGCTGGGGCAGGACTGGGGCAGGGTCTGGGCTGGAGACAGGGATGGGGATGGGGCTGGGCTGGGCTGGGGCAGGGCTGGGCCTGGGCTGGGGATGAGGCTGGGGTGGGGCTGGGGCAGGGCTGGGGCTGAGGCTGGGTCCAGGGTGGGGCTGGGGCTGGGCTTGCTCCAGGGCTGGGTCTGGGCGGTGGCTGGGGCTGTCCTGGGGCTGGGCTGGGGCTGGGATTGGGTCCAGGGCAGGGGCTGGACTGGGGCTGGGGCTAGGCTGGGGCAGGGCTGGGGCTGGGCTGGGGCTGGGGCTGGGTCCAGGGTGGGGCTGGGGAAGGACTGGGTCCAGGGCAGGGGCTGGGCTGGGGCTGGGGCTGGGCTGGGGCCAAGGGTGGGGCAGGGGCAAAGGCTGGGGCTGAGGGCAGGGCTGGGCTAGGGCTGGGGCTGGGGCAGGGGCCGGGGCTGGGGACAGGGTTGGGGCCAGAGCTGGGGCAGGGCTGCGGCCAGGCTGGGGCTGGGCAGGGCAGGGGCTGGGGCAGGGCTGGGCTACGGCTGGGCTGGGACCGGGGATGGGTCCGGGGGTGGGGCTGTGGCTGGGGCCGGGCTGGGCAGGGCTGGGGCTGGGGCTGGGCTGGAGCTGGGCCGGGGCAGGTCTGGGCTGGGCTGGGCTGTGGCCGGGGCAGCGCTAGGCCTGGGCTGGGGATGAGGCTGGGGTGGGGCTGGGGCTGGGTCCAGGGCAGGGGCTGGGCTTGGGCTGTGCTGGTGCTGTGCTGGGTGTTGGTTGGGGACTAGGGCTGGGGCAGGGCTGACGCAGGGCTGGGGCTGGGCTGGGGGCAGGGGCTGGGGGCAGGGGCTGGGGCCTTGGGTAGGACTGGGACTGAGGTTGGGGCCGGGGCTGGGGCTTGAGTAGGCTGGAGGCTGGGCCTTGGGCTGGGGCTGGGGACAGGTCTGGGCTGGGGGCATGGCTGGGGCTGGGTTGGGGGCAGGGCTGGGGCTGGGGCTGGGGCCGGGGCTGGGGCAGGACTGCGGCTGGGGCAGGGCTGGGGCTGGGGCTGGGGCTGGGGGCTGGGATGGGGCAGGACTGGGACTGGGGCAGGGGCACAGGCCGAGTCTGGGGACAGGGCTAGGTCTGGAGCTAGGGCAGGGCTGGGGCCAGGCTGGGGCTGGATTTGGCTGAGGGGTGGGGCTTGCTGCAGGGCTGGGGCTGGGCGGTGGTTGGGGCTGGGCTGGGGCTGGGCTGGGGCTGGGGCTGGTCTGGGGGCAGGGATGCGGATGGGGCTGGGCTGGGCTGGAGCAGGGCTGGGCCTGGGCTGGGGATGAGGCTGGGGTGGGGCAGGACTGGGACTGGGGCAGGGGCACGGGCCGAGGCTGGGGACAGGGCTAGGGCTGGAGCTAGGGCAGGGCAGGGGCCAGGCTGGGGCTGGGTTTGACTGAGGGGTGGGGCTTGGTCCAGGGCTGGGGCTGGGCGAGGGCTGGGCTGGGGCTGAAGCTGGGCTGGGGATGAGTCCAGGGCTGTGGCTGGGCTGTGGCTGGAGCTGGGCTGGGGCTGAGGGTGGGGCTGGGGCTGGGCTGGGGCTGGGCTGGGGGCGGGGCTGCGACTGGGCTGGGGCTGGGTCCAGGGCAGGGGCTGGGACAGGGGCTGGGCTGGGGCCGAGGGTGGGGTGGGGCTGGGGCCGGGGTAGGGGCAGGGCTGGGGCAGGGCTTGAACTGGGGCTGGGCTGGGGCCAAGGTTGGGGCTGGGGCTGGGCTGGTGGCGAGGGTGGGGCTGGGGCTGGGGCTGGGTCTGCGGACAGGGCTGGGGCTAGGGCTGAGTTAGGGGTGGGGGTGGGGCTGGGGCTGGATTGGGGCCAGGGCTGGGGCAGGATTAGGCTTGAGGCTGGGCCTTGGGCTGGGGCTGGGTTGGCGCAGGGCTGGGGCTGGGGCTGGAGCCAGGGTTGGGGCAGGAGGCAGGGTTGGGGCAGGGCTGAGGTCAGGCCTGGGACTGAGGCTGGGGCAGGGCTGGGGCTAGGCTGGGGCTGGGCCTGGGACTGGGCTGTGGCTGGGGCTGGGGACAGGGCTGGGTCCAGGGCTGGGGCTGGGCGGTGGCTGGGGCTGGGCTGGGGCTGGAGCTGGGCTGGGGCTGAGGGTGGGGCTGGGGCTGGGCTGTGGTTGAGCTGGGCTGGGGCTGGGCTGGGGCTGGGCCGGGGCAGGGCTGGGTTGGGGCAGGGCTGGGGCCGTGCTGGGTCTGGGGCAGGGCGGGGGCTGGGGTAGGGCTGGGCTGGGGCAGGGGATGGGGCCGTGAGTGGGCCTTGGCAGGGGCCGGGGCTGGGGCCGGGGGTGGGGCTGGGGCAGGGGTGGGGACTGGGAGAGGGCTGGGGCTGGGGCTAGGCTGGGGCAGGGCTGTGGCTGGGCTGGGGCTGGGCTGGGGCTGGGGCTGGTTCCAGCGTGGGGCTGTGTCCAGGGCTGGGGCAGGACTGGGTCCAGGGCAGGGGCTGGGCAGGGGCTGGGGCTGGGGCCGGGGCTGGGGCAGGACTGAGGCTGGGGCAGGGCTGGGGCTGGGGCTGAGGCTGGGCTGAGGGCACGGCTGTGCTAGGCCTGGGGCTGGGGCAGGGCTAGGTTAGGGCTGGGCTGGGGCCGGGGCTGGGGCCGGGGGTGGGGCTGTGGCTGGGGCTGGGGCCAGGGCTGGGGCAGGGCTGTGGCTGGGGTTGGGCTGGGGCTGGGGCTGGGGCTGGGCTGGGCTGGGGCTGGGCTAGGGCTGGGCTGGGCCCGGGGCTAAGACTGCGGCTGGGTCCAGGGCTGGGGCTGGGCTGTGGCTGGGGCTGGAGCTGGGGCTGGGCTGGGGCTGGGTCCAGGGCAGGGGCTGGGCAGGGGCTGGGGCTGGGGCCGGGGCTGGGGCAGGACTGAGGCTGGGGCAGGGCTGGGGCTGGGGCTGAAGCTGGGTCCAGGGCAGGGGCTGGGTAGGGGCTGGGGCTGGGGCCGGGGCTGGGGCAGGACTGAGGCTGGGGCAGGGCTGGGGCTGGGGCTGAGGCTGGTGCAGGGGGTGGGGCTGGGGCCGCGGCTGGGGCAGGACTGAGGCTGGGGCAGGGCTGGGGCAGGACTGAGGCTGGGGCAGGGCTGGGGCTGGGGCTCTGACTGGGGCTGGGCTGTGGCTGGGGCTGGAGCTGGGACTGGGCTTGGGCTGGGTCTGGGCAGGGGCTGGGCAGGGGCTGGGGCTGGGGCCGGGGCTGGGGCAGGACTGAGGCTGGGGCAGGGCTGGGGCTGGGGCTGAAGCTGGGTCCAGGGCAGGGGCTGGGTAGGGGCTGGGGCTGGGGCCGGGGCTGGGGCAGGACTGAGGCTGGGGCAGGGCTGGGGCTGGGGCTCTGACTGGGGCTGGGCTGTGGCTGGGGCTGGAGCTGGGACTGGGCTTGGGCTGGGTCCAGGGCAAGGGCTGGGCAGGGGCTGGGGCTGGGGCCGGGGCTGGGGCAGGACTGAGGCTGGGGCAGGGCTGGGACCGGGGCTGGGCTGAGGGCAGGGCTGGGGCCAGGCTGGGGCTGGATTTGGCTGAGGGGTGGGGCTTGCTCCAGGGCTGGGGCTGGGAGGTGGCTGGGGCTGGGCTGGGGCTGGGCTGGGGCTGGGGCTGGTCTGGGGGGCAGGGATGCGGATGGGGCTGGGCAGGGCTGGAGCAGGGCTGGGCCTGGGCTGGGGATGAGGCTGGGGTGGGGCAGGACTGGGACTGGGGCAGGGGCACGGGCCGAGGCTGGGGACAGGGCTAGGGCTAGAGCTAGGGCAGGGCAGGGGCCAGGCTGGGGCTGGGTTTGGCTGAGGGGTGGGGCTTGGTCCAGGGCTGGGGCTGGGCGAGGGCAGGGCTGGGGCTGGGGCTGCGGCTGGGGCTGGGCTGGGGGCTGGGTCCAGGGCAGGGGCTGGGCTGGGGCTGAGGCTGGGCCGGGGCAGGGCTGGGACAGGGGCTGGGCTGGGGCCGAGGGTGGGGTGGGGCTGGGGCCGGGGTAGGGGCAGGGCTGGGGCAGGGCTTGAACTGGGGCTGGGCTGGGGCCAAGGATGGGGCTGGGGCTGGGCTGGTGGCGAGGGTGGGGCTGGGGCTGGGGCTGGGGGTGCGGACAGGGCTGGGGCTAGGGCTGAGGTAGGGGTGGGGCTGGGGCTGGATTGGGGCCAGGGCTGGGGCAGGATTAGGCTTGAGGCTGGGCCTTGGGCTGGGGCTGGGTTGGCGCAGGGCTGGGGCTGGGGCTGGAGCCAGGGTTGGGGCAGGAGCCAGGGTTGGGGCAGGGCTGAGGTCAGGCCTGGGACTGAGGCTGGGGCAGGGCTGGGGCTAGGATGGGGCTGGGCCTGGGTCTGGGCTGTGGATGGGGCTGGGGACAGGGCTGGGACCAGTCTGGGTCTGGGGCTGCGCTGGGGGCAGGGTTAGGGCTGGGGGCTGGGATGGGGCAGGACTGGGACTGGGGCTGGGGCACGGGCCGAGGCTGGGGACAGGGCTAGGGCTGGAGCTAGGGCAGGGCAGGGGCCAGGCTGGGGCTGGGTTTGGCTGAGGGGTGGGGCTTGGTCCAGGGCTGGGGCTGGGCGAGGGCAGGGCTGGGGCTGGGGCTGGGCTGGGGCTGAGTCCAGGGCTGTGGCTGGGCTGTGGCTGGAGCTGGGCTGGGGCTGAGTCCAGGGCTGTGGCTGGGCTGGGGCTGGGCTGGGGCCGGGGCTGCGACTGGGGCTGGGTCCAGGGCTGGGGCTGGGCTGTGGCTGGGGCTGGGCTGGGGCTGGGCTGGGGCTGCGGCTGGGGCTGGGCTGGGACTGGGTCCAGGGCAGGGGCTGGGCTGGGGCTGGGGCTGGGCCGGGGCAGGGCTGGGACAGGGGCTGGGCTGGGGCCGAGGGTGGGGTGGGGCTGGGGCCGGGGTAGGGGCAGGGCTGGGGCAGGGCTTGAACTGGGGCTGGGCTGGGGCCAAGGATGGGGCTGGGGCTGGGCTGGTGGTGAGGGTGGGGCTGGGGCTGGGGCTGGGGGTGCGGACAGGGCTGGGGCTAGGGCTGAGGTAGGGGTGGGGCTGGGGCTGGATTGGGGCCAGGGCTGGGGCAGGATTAGGCTTGAGGCTGGGCCTTGGGCTGGGGCTGGGTTGGCGCAGGGCTGGGGCTGGGGCTGGAGCCAGGGTTGGGGCAGGAGCCAGGGTTGGGGCAGGGCTGAGGTCAGGCCTGGGACTGAGGCTGGGGCTAGGCTGGGGCTCTGACTGGGGCTGGGCTGTGGCTGGGGCTGGAGCTGGGACTGGGCTTGGGCTGGGTCCAGGGCAAGGGCTGGGCAGGGGCTGGGGCTGGGGCTGGGGCCGGGGCTGGGGCAGGACTGAGGCTGGGGCAGGGCTGGGACCGGGGCTGGGCTGAGGGCAGGGCTGGGGCCAGGCTGGGGCTGGATTTGGCTGAGGGGTGGGGCTTGCTCCAGGGCTGGGGGCTGGGCGGTGGCTGGGGCTGGGCTGGGGCTGGGGCTGGGGCTGGGGCTGGTCTGGGGGCAGGGATGCGGATGGGGCTGGGCAGGGCTGGAGCAGGGCTGGGCCTGGGCTGGGGATGAGGCTGGGGTGGGGCAGGACTGGGACTGGGGCAGGGGCACGGGCCGAGGCTGGGGACAGGGCTAGGGCTGGAGCTAGGGCAGGGCAGGGGCCAGGCTGGGGCTGGGTTTGACTGAGGGGTGGGGCTTGGTCCAGGGCTGGGCCTGGGCGAGGGCAGGGCTGGGGCTCGGGCTGGGCTGGGGCTGAGTCCAGGGCTGTGGCTGGGCTGTGGCTGGAGCTGGGCTGGGGCTGAGGGTGGGGCTGGGGCTGGGCTGGGGCTGGGCTGGGGCCGGGGCTGCGACTGGGTCTGGGCTGGGGCTGGGTCCAGGGCAGGGGCTGTGCTGGGGCTGGTGCTGGGCCGGGGCAGGGCTGGGACAGGGGCTGGGCTGGGGCCGAGGGTGGTGTGGGGCTGAGGCCGGGGTAGGGGCAGGGCTGGGGCAGGGCTTTAACAGGGGCTGGGCTGGGGCCAAGGTTGGGGCTGGTTTCGGCTCAGGGGGTGGGGCTTGGTCCAGGGCTGGGGCTGGGCTAGGGCAGGGCTGGGATTGGGGTTGGGCTGCGGCTGGGTCCAGGGCTGTGGCTGGGCTGTGGCTGGGCCTGTTCTGTGGCAGGGCTGGGGCTGGGCCGGGGCAAGGCTGGGCTGGGGCAGGGCTGGGCTGGGGCCGGGGATGGGGCCGTTGAGTGGGGCTTGGCTGGGGCTGGGGCCGGGGCTGGGGCAGGGGGTGGGGCTGGGGCTGGGGGCTGCGGCGGGGACTGGGAGAGGGCTGGGGATGGGGCTGGGTCCAGGGCTGTGGCCGGGTGGTAGCTGGGGCTGGGCTGGGTCTGAAGCTGGGCTGGGGCTGATGGTGGGGCTGGGGCTGGGCTGTGGCTGGGCTTGGCTGGGGCAGGGCTGGGGCTGGGGCTGGGCTGGGGCTGGGCCGGGGCAGGGCTGGGTTGGGGCAGGGCTGGGGCTGGGCTGGGGTTGGGTTCGGTGCAGGGCTGGGGCTGGAGCAGGGCGGGGGCTGGGGTAGGGCTGGGCTGGGGGCAGGGGATGGGGCCGTGAGTGGGGCTTGGCAGGGGCCGGGGCTGGGCAGGACTGAGGCTGGGGCTGGGTAGGGGGCGGGGCTGCGACTGGGCTGGGGCTGGGTCCAGGGCAGGGGCTGGGACAGGGGCTGGGCTGGGGCCGAGGGTGGGGTGGGGCTGGGGCCGGGGTAGGGGCAGGGCTGGGGCAGGGCTTGAACTGGGGCTGGGCTGGGGCCAAGGTTGGGGCTGGGGCTGGGCTGGTGGCGAGGGTGGGGCTGGGGCTGGGGCTGGGTCTGCGGACAGGGCTGGGGCTAGGGCTGAGTTAGGGGTGGGGGTGGGGCTGGGGCTGGATTGGGGCCAGGGCTGGGGCAGGATTAGGCTTGAGGCTGGGGCCTTGGGCTGGGGCTGGTGTTGGCGCAGGGCTGGGGCTGGGGCTGGAGCCAGGGTTGGGGCAGGAGGCAGGGTTGGGGCAGGGCTGAGGTCAGGCCTGGGGACTGAGGCTGGGGCAGGGCTGGGGCTAGGCTGGGGCTGGGCCTGGGACTGGGCTGTGGCTGGGGCTGGGGACAGGGCTGGGTCCAGGGCTGGGGCTGGGCGGTGGCTGGGGCTGGGCTGGGGCTGGAGCTGGGCTGGGGGCTGAGGGTGGGGCTGGGGCTGGGCTGTGGTTGAGCTGGGCTGGGGCTGGGCTGGGGCTGGGCCGGGGCAGGGCTGGGTTGGGGCAGGGCTGGGGCCGTGCTGGGTCTGGGGCAGGGCGGGGGCTGGGGTAGGGCTGGGCTGGGGCAGGGGATGGGGCCGTGAGTGGGCCTTGGCAGGGGCCGGGGCTGGGGGCCGGGGGGTGGGGCTGGGGCAGGGGTGGGGACTGGGAGAGGGCTGGGGCTGGGGCTAGGCTGGGGCAGGGCTGTGGCTGGGCTGGGGCTGGGCTGGGGCTGGGGCTGGTTCCAGCGTGGGGCTGTGTCCAGGGCTGGGGCAGGACTGGGTCCAGGGCAGGGGCTGGGCAGGGGCTGGGGCTGGGGCCGGGGCTGGGGCAGGACTGAGGCTGGGGGCAGGGCTGGGGCTGGGGCTGAGGGCTGGGCTGAGGGCACGGCTGTGCTAGGCCTGGGGCTGGGGCAGGGCTAGGTTAGGGCTGGGCTGGGGCCGGGGCTGGGGCCGGGGGTGGGGCTGTGGCTGGGGCTGGGGGCCAGGGCTGGGGCAGGGCTGTGGCTGGGGTTGGGCTGGGGCTGGGGCTGGGGCTGGGCTGGGCTGGGGCTGGGCTAGGGCTGGGCTGGGCCCCGGGGCTAAGACTGCGGCTGGGTCCAGGGCTGGGGCTGGGCTGTGGCTGGGGCTGGAGCTGGGGGCTGGGCTGGGGCTGGGTCCAGGGCAGGGGCTGGGCAGGGGCTGGGGCTGGGGCCGGGGGCTGGGGCAGGACTGAGGCTGGGGCAGGGCTGGGGCTGGGGCTGAAGCTGGGTCCAGGGCAGGGGCTGGGTAGGGGCTGGGGCTGGGGCCGGGGCTGGGGCAGGACTGAGGCTGGGGCAGGGCTGGGGCTGGGGCTGAGGCTGGTGCAGGGGGTGGGGCTGGGGCCGCGGCTGGGGCAGGACTGAGGCTGGGGCAGGGCTGGGGCAGGACTGAGGCTGGGGCAGGGCTGGGGCTGGGGCTCTGACTGGGGCTGGGCTGTGGCTGGGGCTGGAGCTGGGACTGGGCTTGGGCTGGGTCCAGGGCAGGGGCTGGGCAGGGGCTGGGGGCTGGGGCCGGGGCTGGGGCAGGACTGAGGCTGGGGCAGGGCTGGGGCTGGGGCTGAAGCTGGGTCCAGGGCAGGGGCTGGGTAGGGGCTGGGGCTGGGGGCCGGGGCTGGGGCAGGACTGAGGCTGGGGCAGGGCTGGGGCTGGGGCTCTGACTGGGGCTGGGCTGTGGCTGGGGCTGGAGCTGGGACTGGGCTTGGGCTGGGTCCAGGGCAAGGGCTGGGCAGGGGCTGGGGCTGGGGCCGGGGCTGGGGCAGGACTGAGGCTGGGGCAGGGCTGGGACCGGGGCTGGGCTGAGGGCAGGGGCTGGGGCCAGGCTGGGGGCTGGATTTGGCTGAGGGGTGGGGCTTGCTCCAGGGCTGGGGCTGGGAGGTGGCTGGGGCTGGGCTGGGGCTGGGCTGGGGCTGGGGCTGGTCTGGGGGCAGGGATGCGGATGGGGCTGGGCAGGGCTGGAGCAGGGCTGGGCCTGGGCTGGGGATGAGGCTGGGGTGGGGCAGGACTGGGACTGGGGGCAGGGGCACGGGCCGAGGCTGGGGACAGGGCTAGGGCTAGAGCTAGGGCAGGGCAGGGGCCAGGCTGGGGCTGGGTTTGGCTGAGGGGTGGGGCTTGGTCCAGGGCTGGGGCTGGGCGAGGGCAGGGCTGGGGCTGGGGCTGCGGCTGGGGCTGGGCTGGGGCTGGGTCCAGGGCAGGGGCTGGGCTGGGGCTGAGGCTGGGCCGGGGCAGGGCTGGGACAGGGGCTTGGCTGGGGCCGAGGGTGGGGTGGGGCTGGGGCCGGGGTAGGGGCAGGGCTGGGGGCAGGGCTTGAACTGGGGCTGGGCTGGGGCCAAGGATGGGGCTGGGGCTGGGCTGGTGGCGAGGGTGGGGCTGGGGCTGGGGCTGGGGGTGCGGACAGGGCTGGGGCTAGGGCTGAGGTAGGGGTGGGGCTGGGGCTGGATTGGGGCCAGGGCTGGGGCAGGATTAGGCTTGAGGCTGGGCCTTGGGCTGGGGCTGGGTTGGCGCAGGGCTGGGGCTGGGGCTGGAGCCAGGGTTGGGGCAGGAGCCAGGGTTTGGGGCAGGGCTGAGGTCAGGCCTGGGACTGAGGCTGGGGCAGGGCTGGGGCTAGGATGGGGCTGGGCCTGGGTCTGGGCTGTGGATGGGGCTGGGGACAGGGCTGGGACCAGTCTGGGTCTGGGGCTGCGCTGGGGGCAGGGTTAGGGCTGGGGGCTGGGATGGGGCAGGACTGGGACTGGGGCTGGGGCACGGGCCGAGGCTTGGGGACAGGGCTAGGGCTGGAGCTAGGGCAGGGCAGGGGCCAGGCTGGGGCTGGGTTTGGGCTGAGGGGTGGGGCTTGGTCCAGGGCTGGGGCTGGGCGAGGGCAGGGCTGGGGCTGGGGCTGGGCTGGGGCTGAGTCCAGGGCTGTGGCTGGGCTGTGGCTGGAGCTGGGCTGGGGCTGAGTCCAGGGCTGTGGCTGGGCTGGGGCTGGGCTGGGGCCGGGGGCTGCGACTGGGGCTGGGTCCAGGGCTGGGGCTGGGCTGTGGCTGGGGCTGGGCTGGGGCTGGGCTGGGGCTGCGGCTGGGGCTGGGCTGGGACTGGGTCCCAGGGCAGGGGCTGGGCTGGGGCTGGGGCTGGGCCGGGGCAGGGCTGGGACAGGGGCTGGGCTGGGGCCGAGGGTGGGGTGGGGCTGGGGCCGGGGGTAGGGGCAGGGCTGGGGCAGGGCTTGAACTGGGGCTGGGCTGGGGCCAAGGATGGGGCTGGGGCTGGGCTGGTGGTGAGGGTGGGGCTGGGGCTGGGGCTGGGGGGTGCGGACAGGGCTGGGGCTAGGGCTGAGGTAGGGGTGGGGCTGGGGGCTGGATTGGGGCCAGGGCTGGGGCAGGATTAGGCTTGAGGCTGGGCCTTGGGCTGGGGCTGGGTTGGCGCAGGGCTGGGGCTGGGGCTGGAGCCAGGGTTGGGGCAGGAGCCAGGGTTGGGGCAGGGCTGAGGTCAGGCCTGGGACTGAGGCTGGGGCTAGGCTGGGGCTCTGACTGGGGCTGGGCTGTGGCTGGGGCTGGAGCTGGGACTGGGCTTGGGGCTGGGTCCAGGGCAAGGGCTGGGCAGGGGCTGGGGCTGGGGGCCGGGGCTGGGGCAGGACTGAGGCTGGGGCAGGGCTGGGACCGGGGCTGGGCTGAGGGCAGGGCTGGGGCCAGGCTGGGGCTGGATTTGGCTGAGGGGTGGGGCTTGCTCCAGGGCTGGGGCTGGGCGGTGGCTGGGGGCTGGGCTGGGGCTGGGGCTGGGGCTGGGGCTGGTCTGGGGGCAGGGATGCGGATGGGGCTGGGCAGGGCTGGAGCAGGGCTGGGCCTGGGCTGGGGGATGAGGCTGGGGTGGGGCAGGACTGGGACTGGGGCAGGGGCACGGGGCCGAGGCTGGGGACAGGGCTAGGGCTGGAGCTAGGGCAGGGCAGGGGCCAGGCTGGGGCTGGGTTTGACTGAGGGGTGGGGCTTGGTCCAGGGCTGGGCCTGGGCGAGGGCAGGGCTGGGGCTCGGGCTGGGCTGGGGCTGAGTCCAGGGCTGTGGGCTGGGCTGTGGCTGGAGCTGGGCTGGGGCTGAGGGTGGGGCTGGGGCTGGGCTGGGGCTGGGCTGGGGCTGGGGGCTGCGACTGGGTCTGGGCTGGGGCTGGGTCCAGGGCAGGGGCTGTGCTGGGGCTGGTGCTGGGCCGGGGCAGGGCTGGGGACAGGGGCTGGGCTGGGGCCGAGGGTGGTGTGGGGCTGAGGCCGGGGTAGGGGCAGGGCTGGGGCAGGGCTTTAACAGGGGCTGGGCTGGGGCCAAGGTTGGGGCTGGTTTCGGCTCAGGGGTGGGGCTTGGTCCAGGGCTGGGGGCTGGGCTAGGGCAGGGCTGGGATTGGGGTTGGGCTGCGGCTGGGTCCAGGGCTGTGGCTGGGCTGTGGCTGGGCCTGTTCTGTGGCAGGGCTGGGGCTGGGCCGGGGCAAGGCTGGGCTGGGGCAGGGCTGGGCTGGGGCCGGGGATGGGGCCGTGAGTGGGGCTTGGCTGGGGCTGGGGCCGGGGCTGGGGCAGGGGGTGGGGCTGGGGCTGGGGCTGCGGCGGGGACTGGGAGAGGGCTGGGGATGGGGCTGGGTCCAGGGCTGTGGCCGGGTGGTAGCTGGGGCTGGGCTGGGTCTGAAGCTGGGCTGGGGCTGATGGTGGGGCTGGGGCTGGGCTGTGGCTGGGCTTGGCTGGGGGCAGGGCTGGGGCTGGGGCTGGGGCTGGGGCTGGGCCGGGGCAGGGCTGGGTTGGGGCAGGGCTGGGGCTGGGCTGGGGTTGGGTTCGGTGCAGGGCTGGGGCTGGAGCAGGGCGGGGGCTGGGGTAGGGCTGGGCTGGGGCAGGGGGATGGGGCCCGTGAGTGGGGCTTGGCAGGGGCCGGGGCTGGGGCCGGGGGTGGGGCTGGGGCAGAGGTGGGGGACTGGGAGAGGGCTGGGACTGGGGCTGGGTCCAGGGCTGGGGCTGGGCTGTGGCTGGGGCTGGAGCTGGGGCTGGGCTGGGGCTGGGTCCAGGGCAGGGGCTGGGCAGGGGCTGGGGCTGGGGCCGGGGCTGGGGCAGGACTGAGGCTGGGGCTGGTCTGGGGATGGGGCTGAGGCTGGGTCCAGGGCAGGGGCTGGGCAGGGGCTGGGGCTGGGGCCGGGGCTGGGGCAGGACTGAGGCTGGGGCAGGGCTGGGGCTGGGGCTGAGGCTGGGGCAGGGCTGGGGCTGGGGCCAGGGCTGGGGGCAGGACTGAGGCTGGGGAAGGGCTGGGGCAGGACTGAGGCTGGGGCAGGGCTGGGGCTGGGGCTCAGGCTGGGGCTGGGCTGTGGCTGGGGCTGGAGCTGGGACTGGGCTGGGGCTGGGTCCAGGGCAAGGGCTGGGCAGGGGCTGGGGCTGGGGCCGGGGCTGGGGCAGGACTGAGGCTGGGGCAGGGCTGGGACCGGGGCTGGGCTGAGGGCAGGGCTGGGGCTGGGGGCTGGGATGGGGCAGGACTGGGACTGGGGCAGGGGCACAGGCCGAGTCTGGGGACAGGGCTAGGGCTGGAGCTAGGGCAGGGCTGGGGCCAGGCTGGGG
>NW_027144304.1:0-39150 GCF_026170545.1 Melanerpes formicivorus | reverse complement strand
CTCCACTCTCCCCTCTCTCCCCCACCTTTCCCCAGAATGGGATAGAAAGAGAAAGTAAAGAGAGGAAAAAAAAATGTTAGAAGCAGTTCGTGTTAATTGGAAGGGAGTTAATACCGGCTTTTATCTGGTCTTCAAGGCTGAGGCCTTGGCAGAAAGCCGAGCAGAGAAAGAGAGCTGCTGCACCTTGGAGAGGCGGAAGCAAGACTAAAGATAGAAGTACCAGAGTGCCCAGTTCACTCCCAGTTCACTCCCAGTTCAGAAAGTGCTTCCTCCCACTTCACCAATGAAATAGTTTAGATTATTCTTTCCGTTTACCAACTTCCATCCACCATATTCCCTTTCTTAAGGGGGCAACGTCAACCGGCCACACTGGGGTTGGGCTGGGGCAGGGCCGGGGCTGAGGGCTGGGCTGGGGCTGGGGTTGGGCTGGGGGCAGGGCTGGGCCTGGGGTTAGGCTGGGGCTGGGGCTGGGGCTGGGCTAGGGCTGGGCTGGGGCAGAGGCTGGGGCCAGGGGTGGGGTTTGGGGCTAGGGCAGGGCTGGACCTGGGCTGGGGATGAGGCTGCAGTGGGCTGGGGCTGGGTCCAGGGCAGGGGCTGGGCTGGGGCTGGGGCTGGGCTGGGGCTGGACTGGGACCAGGACTGGGCTGGGGCTGGGGACTGGGGCAGGGCTGGGGCTGGGGCTGGGGCTGGGACTGGGGCAGTTCTGGGGCTGAGGCTGGGGCCAGGATGGGGCCGGGCAAGGGCTGGGCTGGGGGCAAGGATGGGGCTGGGGCTGGGCCAGGGCTGGGGCCAGACTAAGGCTGGGTTCGGCTCAGGGCTGGGGCTTGGTCCAGAGCTGGGGCTGGGCTGAGGGCACGGCTGTGCTGGGCCTGGGCTGGGGCAGGGCTAGGTTAGGGCTGGGCTGAGGCCGGGGTTGGGTCCGGGCTGGGGCTGGGCTGAGGGCAGGGCTGGGCTAGGGCTGGGGGCTGGGTCATGGCTGGGCTAGGGCTGGGCTGGGGCCGGGGATGGGGTCGGGGGTGGGGCTGGGGCTGGGGCTGGGTCCAGGGCTGGGGCAGGGCCGGGGCTGGGAGCTGGGCTGGGGCTGGGGTTGGGCCGGGGCAGGGCTGGGGCTGGGCTGTGGCTGGAGATGGGCTGGGGCTGAGGGTGGGGCTGGGGCTGGACTGGGGCCGGGGCTGCGACTGGGGCTGGGTCCAGGGCTGGGGTTGGGCTGGGGCTGGGGCTGGGCTGGGGCTGGGTCCTGGGCAGGGGCTGGGTCCAGGGCAGGGGCTGGCCTGGGGCTGGGGCTGGGCTGGGGCACGGATGGGGATGGGACAGGGCTGCGGCTGTAGCTGGGCTGGATCTGGGGATGGGGCCGTGAGTGGGGCTTGGCTGGGGGACGGAGCTGGGGCCGGGGGTGGGGCTGGGGATGGGGCTGGGGCAG
Source organism: Melanerpes formicivorus (assembly GCF_026170545.1). Taxonomy (NCBI): domain Eukaryota; kingdom Metazoa; phylum Chordata; class Aves; order Piciformes; family Picidae; genus Melanerpes; species Melanerpes formicivorus. The sequence goes on along the minus strand of NW_027144304.1, from coordinate 37,730 downwards.
GGCTGGGGGGCAGGGCTGGGGCTGGATGGTGTCTGGGGCTGGGCTGGGGCTGGGCTGGGGCTGGGACTGGGTCCAGGGCAGGGGCTGGACTGGGGGCTGGGGCTTGGCTGCGGCAGGGGCTGGGGCCGGGGGTGGGGCTGGGTCTGGGGCTGGGGCTGGGACTGGGACAGGGCTGGGGATGGGGCTGGGTCCAGGGCTGGGGCTGGGCTGTGGCTGGAGCTGGGCTGGGGCAGGGCTGGGGCTGGGGCTGGGGCTGGGCTGGGACCTGACTGGGCTGGTGCAGGGACTGGGGCAGGGCTGGGGCAGGGCTGGAACTGGGCTGGGGCTGGTGCTGGGTCCAATTTGGGGGCTGGGGCTGGGCTGGGGGCAGGGCTGAAGCTGGGCTGGGGCTCGGACTGGGTCCAGGGCAGGGGCTGGACTGGGGCTGGGGCTAGGCTGGGGCAGGGCTGGGGCTGGGCTGTGGCTGTGGCTGGAACCAGGGTGGGGCTGTGGCTGTGGCTGGGGCAGGACTGGGGCGGGGCTGGGGCTGGGGCTGGGCTGAGGGCAGGGCTGGGGATGGGGTTGGACTGGGGCTGGGTCCAGGCTGTGGCTGGGCTGTGGATGGAGCTGGGCTATGGCTGTGAATGGGGCTGGGGCTGGGCTGGGGCTGGGCTAGAGCAGGGCTGGGGCTGGGGCTGGGCTGGGGCTGGGGCTGGGTCAGGACTAGTCTTGAGGCTGGGCCTTGGGCTGGGGGTTGGGTTGGTGCAGGGCTGGGGCAGGAGCCAGGGCTGGGGCAGGGCCAGGGCTATGCTGGGGCAGGGGCAGGGGCTGGGCTGTGGCTGGAGCTGGGCTGGGGCTGAGGGTGGGGCTGTGGCTGGGTCCAGGGCTGGGTTGGGCGGTGGCTGGGGCTGGGGCTGGGTCCAGGGCTGGGCTGGGGCTGTGGCTGGGCTGGGGCTGGGTCCAGGGCAGGGGCTGGGCTGGGGCTGGGGCTGGGCCGGGGCAGAGCAGGGGTGGGGCAGGGCTGCGGCTGGAGCTTGGCTGGGTCCATGGACGGGGCTGTGAGTGGGGCTTGGCTGGGGCCGGGGCTGGGGCCGGGGTTGGGGCTGGGGCTGGGGTTGGGGCTGGGGCTGTGACTGGGGGGTGGGGCTGGGGATGGGGCTGGGGCAGGGCTGGGGGCAGGGCTGGGGCTGGATGGTGTCTGGGGCTGGGCTGGGGCTGGGCTGGGGCTGGGACTGGGGTCCAGGGCAGGGGCTGGACTGGGGCTGGGGCTTGGCTGCGGCAGGGGCTGGGGCCAGGGGTGGGGCTGGGTCTGGGGCTGGGTCTGGGACTGGGACAGGGCTGGGGATGGGGCTGGGTCCAGGGCTGGGGCTGGGCTGTGGCTGGAGCTGGGCTGGGGCAGGGCTGGGGCTGGGGCTGGGGCTGGGCTGGGACCTGACTGGGCTGGTGCAGGGACTGGGGCAGGGCTGGGGCAGGGCTGGAACTGGGCTGGGGCTGGGGCTGGGTCCAAGGTGGGGCTGGGGCTGGGCTGGGGGCAGGGCTGGGGCTGGGCTGTGGCTGTGGCTGGAACCAGGGTGGGGCTGTGGCTGTGGCTGGGGCAGGACTGGGGCGGGGCTGGGGCTGGGGCTGGGCTGAGGGCAGGGCTGGGGATGGGGTTGGGCTGGGGCTGGGTCCAGGGCTGTGGCTGGGCTGTGGATGGAGCTGGGCTGGGGCTGTGAATGGGGCTGGGGCTGGGCTGGGGCTGGGCTGGAGCAGGGCTGGGGCTGGGGCTGGGCTGGGGCTGGGGCTGGGGCAGGACTAGTCTTGAGGCTGGGCCTTGGGCTGGGGCTGGGTTGGTGCAGGGGCTGGGGCAGGAGCCAGGGCTGGGGGCAGGGCCGGGGCTATGCTGGGGCAGGGGCAGGGGCTGGGCTGTGGCTGGAGCTGGGCTGGGGCTGAGGGTGGGGCTGTGGCTGGTTCCAGGGCTGGGCTGGGCGGTGGCTGGGGCTGGGGCTGGGTCCAGGGCTGGGCTGGGGCTGTGGCTGGGGCTGGGGCTGGGTCCAGGGCTGGGGCTGGGCAGTGGCTGGGGCTGGGGCTGGGTCCAGGGCTGGGCTGGGCGGTGGCTGGGGCTGGGGCTGGGTCCAGGGCTGGGCTGGGCGGTGGCTGGGGCTAGGCTGGGGGCAGAGATAAGGATGGGGCTGGGCTGGGCTGGGGGAACGGATGGGGCTGGTGCTGGGGCTGGGGCTTGGGCTGGGGCAGGGCTGGGCCTTGGCTGGGGATGAGGCTGGGGTGGGGCTGGGGCTGGGTCCGGGGCAGGGGATGGGCTGCGGCGGGGGCTAGGCTGGGGCAGTTCTGGGGCTGGGCTGGGGCTGGGGCTGGGGACAGGGCTGGGGCCAGGCTGGGTCTGGGGCTGGGCTGAGGGCAGGGCTGGGGCTGGGGGCTGGGATGGGGCAGGACTGGGACTGGGGCAGGGGCACTGGCCGAGGCTGGGGACAGGGCTAGGGCTGGAGCTAGGGCAGGGCTGGGGCCAGGCTGGGGCTGGGTTCGGCTCAGGGCTGGGGCTTGGTCCAGGGCTGGGGCTGGGCTGAGGGCAGGGCTGGGCTAGACCTGGGGCTGGGGCAGGCCTAGGTTAGGGCTGGGGCTGAGGGTGGGGCTGGGCTGGGGCAGGGCCGGGGCTGTGGGCTGGGCTGGGGCTGGGGTTGGGCTGGGGCAGGGCTGGGGCTGGGGCTAGGGCAGGGCTAGGGCTGGGGCAGGGGCTGGAGCTGGGTCCAGGGCTGTGGCTGGGCTGTGGCTGGAGCTGGGCTGGGGCTGAGGGTGGGGCTGGGGCTGGGTCCAGGGCTGGGCTGGGCGGTGGCTGGGGCTGTGGCTGGGCTGGGGCTGGGTCCAGGGCAGAGGCTGGGCTGGGGCTGGGCCGGGGCATGGCTGGGGCTGGGGCAGGGCTGCAGCTGGAGCTGGGCTGGGTCCAGGGACGGGGATGTGAGTGGGGCTTGGCTGGGGCCGGGGCTGGGGCTGGGGTTGGGGCTGAGGGCTGGCGCTGGGGCTGGGGTAGGTCTGGGCCTGGGCTGGGGATGAGGCTGGGGTGGGGCTGGGGCTGGGTCCAGGGCACGGGATGGGCTGGGGCTGGGGCTAGGCTGGGGCAGGGCTGGGGCTGGGCTGGGGCTGGGGCTGGGTCCAGGGCACGGGATGGGCTGGGGCTGGGGCTAGGCTGGGGCAGGGCTGGGGCTGGGCTGGGGCCAAGTCTGGGGCCGGGGCTGGGGCCGGGGCAGGGGCAGGGCTGGGGCTGGGGTGGAACTGAGGCTGGGCTGGGGCCAAGGCTGGGGCTGGGGCTGGGCTGGTGGCGAAGGTGGGGCTGGGGCTGGGGCTGCGGACCAGGCTGGGGCTGGGGCTGGAGCCAGGGTTGGGGCAGTAGCCAGGGCTGGGGCAGGGCTGAGGTCAGGCCTGGGGCTGCGGGCTGGGGCAGGGCTGTGGCTGGGGCTGTGGCTGGGGACAGGGCTGGGGCCAGGCTGGGTGTAGGGCTGGGCTGAGGGCAGGGCTGGGGCTGGGGGCTGGGATGGGGCAGGACTGGGACTGGGGCAGGGGCACGGGCCGAGGCTGGGGACAGGGCTAGGGCTGGAGCTAGGGCAGGGCTGGGGCCAGGCTGGGGGCTGGGTTCGGCTCAGGGGTGGGGCTTGGTCCAGGGCTGGAGCTGGGCTGGGGCTGAGGGTGGGGCTGGGGCTGGGCTAGGGCTGGGCTAGGGCCGGGGCCGGGGCTGCGACTGGGGCTGGATCCAGGGCTGGGGCTGGGCTGTGGCTGGGGCTGGGCTGGGGCAGGGCTGGGGCTGGGGGCTGGGGCTGGGCTGGGGCTGGGGCTGGGTCCAGGGCAGGGCTTGGGCTGGGGCTGGGGCTGGGCCGGGGCAAGGCTGGGGCAGGGGCTGGGCTGGGGCCGAGGTTGGGGCTGGGCTGGGGCCGAGGTTGGGGCTGGGGCTGGGACTGGGGCTGAGGGCAGGGCTGGGCTAGGGCTGGGGATGGGGCTGGAGCTGGGCGGTGGCTGGGGCTGGGGCTGAGGTAGCGGTAGGGCTGGGGCTGGATTGGGGCTTGGGCTGGGGCAGGACTAAGCTTGAGGCTGGGCCTTGGGCTGGGGGCTGGGTTGGCGCAGGGCTGGGGCTGGGGCTGGAACCAAGGCATGGGCAGGGCTAGGGCTGGGGCTGGGGCTGGAGCCAGGGCTGGGGCAGGAGCCAAGGCTGGGGCAGGGCTGGGGCTAGGCTGGGGCAGGGGCTGGGGCTAGGCTGGGGCTGGGGCTGTGGACAGGGCTGGGGCCAGGCTGGGGCTGGGGCTGGGCTGAGGGCAGGGCTGGGGCTGGGGGCTGGGATGGGGCTGGACTGGGACTAGGGCAGGGGAACGGGCTGAGGCTGGGGACAGGGCTAGGGCTGGAGCAAGGGCAGGGCTGGGGCAAGGCTGGGGCTGGGTTTGGCTCAGGGCTGGGGCTTTTTCCAGGGCTGGGGCCGGACTGAGGGCACGGCTGGGCTAGGCCTGGGGCTGGGGCAGGGTTAGGTTAGGGCTGGGCTGAGGCGGGACTGGGTCGGGCCTGGGGCTGGGCTGAGGGCAGGGCTGGGCAGGGGCTGGGGCTGGGTCATGGCTGGGCTAGGGCTGGGCTGGGACGGGGGGTGGGGCTGGGGCTGGGGCTGGGTCCAGGACTGGAGCAGGGCTGTGGCTGGGTGTCGTGGGGTGGAAGGGCAAGGCCAAGAAGCCTCCTCCCTTCCCCCTTGTAAGGCAACGGGAAAGAAACTTGAAGGGAAAGGAAAAAAAACCTCACAAGCTGAATTAGCAAGGCAGTGGAGCTATATTTACAAAGCAATGTAGGGTATGCAGGGGAATATTTACAAATTGACAATATCTACAATATATACAAAGATATACAACAGAGTAACACAGAAATGAGAGTGACCCCCCTCGGCAGAGGGGGTTCCCCACCTCCGCTCTCCCCTCTCTCCCCCCCCTTTCCCCAGAATGGGATAGAAAGAGAAAGAAGAGAGGAAAAAAAAATGTTAGAAGCAGTTCGTGTTAATTGGAAGGGAGTTAATACCGGCCTTTATCTGGTTTTCAAGGCCGAGGCCTTGGCAGAAAGCCCAGCAGAGAAAGAGAGCTGCTGCACCGTGGAGAGGCGGAAGCAAGACTAAAGATAGAAGTACCAGAGTGCCCAGTTCACTCCCAGTTCACTCCCAGTTCAGAAGGTGCTTCCTCCCACTTCACCAATGAAATAGTTTAGATTATTCTTTGCGTTTATCAACTTCCGTCCACCATATTCCCTTTCTTAAGGGGGCAACGTCAACCGGCCACACTGGGGTTGGGCTGGGGCAGGGCCGGGGCTGGGGGCTGGGCTGGGGCTGGGCTTGGGCTGGGGCAGGGCTGGGCCTGGGGTTGGGCTGGGGTAGGGCTGGGGCTGGGCTAGGGCTGGGCTGAGGCAGAGGCTGGGGCCAGGGGGTGGGGCTGGGGCTAGGGCAGGGCTGGGCCTGGGCTGGGGATGTGGCTGGGGTGGGCTGGGGCTGGGTCCAGGGCAGGACTGGGCTGGGGCTGAGGCTGGACTGGGGCAGGGGCTGGGGCTGGGCTGGGGCTGGGGACTGGGATGGGGCAGGACTGGGACTGGGGCAGGGGCACGGGCCGAGGCTGGGGACAGGTCTAGATCTGGAGCTAGGGCAGGGCTGGGGCTGGGTTCGGCTCAGGGCTGGGGCTTGGTCCAGGGCTGGGGCTGGGCTGAGGCACGGCTGGGCTAGGCCTGGGGCTGGGGCAGGGCTAGGTTAGGGCTGGGCTGAGGCCGGGGCTGGGTCCAGGCCTGGGGCTGGGCTGAGGGCTGGCTGTGCAGGGGCTGGGGCTGGGTCAGGGCTGGGCTAGGGCTGGGCTGGGGCCAGGCGTGGGGCTGGGGCTGGGGGCTGGGTCCAGGGGCTGGGGCAGGGCTGTGGCTGGGTGTCGTGGGGTGGAAGGGCAAGGGCCAAGAAGCCTCCTCCCTTCCCCCTTGTAAGGCAACGGGAAAGAAACTTGAAGGGAAAGGAAAAAAAACCTCACAAGCTGAATTAGCAAGGCAGTGGAGCTATAATTTACAAAGCAATGTAGGGTATGCAGGGGAATATTTACAAATTGACAATATCTACAATATATACAAAGATATACAACAGAGTAAGACAGAAATGAGAGTGACCCCCCTTGGCAGAGGGGGGTTTCCCCACCTCCGCTCTTCCCCTCTCTCCCCCCCCCTTTCCCCAGAATGGGATAGAAAGAGAAAGAAAAGAGAGGAAAAAAAATGTTAGAAGCAGTTTGTGTTAATTGGAAGGGAGTTAATACCGGCTTTTATCTGGTCTGCAAGGCCGAGGCCTTGGCAGAAAGACGAGCAGAGAAAGAGAGCTGCTGCACCGTGGAGAGGCGGAAGCAAGACTAAAGATAGAAGTACCAGAGTGCCCAGTTCACTCCCAGTTCACTCCCAGTTCAGAAGGTGCTTCCTCCCACTTCACCAATGAAATAGTTTAGATTATTCTTTGCGTTTATCAACTTCCGTCCACCATATTCCCTTTCTTAAGGGGGGCAACGTCAACCGGCCACACTGGGGTTGGGCTGGGGCAGGGCCGGGGCTGGGGGCTGGGCTGGGGCTGGGCTTGGGCTGGGGCAGGGCTGGGCCTGGGGTTGGGCTGGGGTAGGGCTGGGGCTGGGCTAGGGCTGGGCTGGGGCAGAGGCTGGGGCCAGGGGTGGGGCTGGGGCTAGGGCAGGGCTGGGCCTGGGCTGGGGATGTGGCTGGGGTGGGGCTGGGGCTGGGTCCAGGGCAGGGACTGGGCTCGGGCTGAGGCTGGACTGGGGCAGGGCTGGGGCTGGGCTGGGGCTGGGACTGGGATGGGGCAGGACTGGGACTGGGGCAGGGGCATGGGCCGAGGCTGGGGACAGGTCTAGATCTGGAGCTAGGGCAGGGCTGGGACCAGGCTGGGGCTGGGTTCGGCTCAGGGCTGGGGCTTGGTCCAGGGCTGGGGCTGGGCTGAGGGCACGGCTGGGCTAGGCCTGGGGCTGGGGCAGGGCTAGGTTAGGGCTGGGCTGAGGCCGGGGCTGGGTCCAGGCCTGGGGCTGGGCTGAGGGCTGGGCTGGGCAGGGGCTGGGGCTGGGTCAGGGCTGGGCTAGGGCTGGGCTGGGGCCAGGCGTGGGGCTGGGGCTGGGGCTGGGTCCAGGGCTGGGGCAGGGCTGTGGCTGGGTGTCGTGGGGTGGAAGGGCAAGGCCAAGAAGCCTCCTCCCTTCCCCCTTGTAAGGCAACGGGAAAGAAACTTGAAGGGAAAGGAAAAAAAACCTCACAAGCTGAATTAGCAAGGCAGTGGAGCTATATTTACAAAGCAATGTAGGGTATGCAGGGGAATATTTACAAATTGACAATATCTACAATATATACAAAGATATACAACAGAGTAAGACAGAAATGAGAGTGACCCCCCCTTGGCAGAGGGGGTTCCCCACCTCCGCTCTCCCCTCTCTCCCCCCCCTTTCCCCAGAATGGGATAGAAAGAGAAAGAAAAGAGAGGAAAAAAAATGTTAGAAGCAGTTTGTGTTAATTGGAAGGGAGTTAATACCGGCTTTTATCTGGTCTGCAAGGCCGAGGCCTTGGCAGAAAGCCGAGCAGAGAAAGAGAGCTGCTGCAGCGTGGAGAGGCGGAAGCAAGACTAAAGATAGAAGTACCAGAGTGCCCAGTTCACTCCCAGTTCACTCCCAGTTCAGAAGGTGCTTCCTCCCACTTCACCAATGAAATAGTTTAGATTATTCTTTGCGTTTACCAACTTCCGTCCACCATATTCCCTTTCTTAAGGGTGGCAACGTCAACCGGCCACACTGGGGTTGGGCTGGGGCAGGGCCGGGGCTGGGGGCTGGGCTGGGGCTGGGGTTGGGCTGGGGCAGGGCTGGGCCTGGGGTTGGGCTGGGGCTGGGGCTGGGCTAAGGCTGGGCTGGGGCAGAGGCTGGGGCCGGGATGGGGCTGGGGCTAGGGCAGGGCTGGGCCTGGGCTGGGGATGAGGCTGGGGTGGGCTGGGGCTGGATCCAGGGCAGGGGGAGGGCTGGGGCTGGGGCTGGGCTGGGGCAGGGCTGGGGCTGGGCTGGGGGCTGGGGCTGGGCTGGGGGCAGAGCTGGGGATGGGGCAGGGCTGAGGTCAGGCCTGGGGCTGGGGCTGGGGCAGGGCTGGGGCAGGCCTGGGGCTGGGGGCAGGGGCCGGGGCTTGGGACAGGGCTGGGGGCAGAGCTGGGGCAGGGCTGGGGCTGGGCTGGGGCTGGGTTCGGTGCAGGGCTGGGGCTAGGGCAGGGCTGGGCTAGGGCTGGGCTGGGGCTGGGGCTGCGGCCGGGGGTGGGGCTGGGGTTGGGACAGGGCTTGGCCTGGGCTGGGGATGAGGCTGGGGTGGGGCAGGGCTGGGGCTGGGGCTGGGATGGGAGCTGGGATGGGGATGGGACTGGGGCTGGGGCTTGGGCTGGGGCAGGGCTGGGCCTGGGCTGGGGATGAGGCTGGGGTGGGGCAGGGCTGGGTCCAGGGCAGGGGCTGGGCTGGGGCTGGGGCTGGGGCTAGGCTGGGGCAGGGCTGGGGATGAGGCTGGGGTGGGGCTGGGGCTGGGTCCAGGGTGGGGCTGGGGCTGGGCTGGGGGCAGGGCTGGGGCTGGGCGGTGGCTGGGGCTGTGTCCATGGCAGGGGCTGGACTGGGGCTGGGGCTAGGCTGGGGCTGGGCTGGGGCTGGGGCTCGGGGCAGGGCTGCGCTAGGGGCTGCGGGCAGGCCTGGGCTATCGCTGGGTTGGGGCCGATGCTGGGGCTGGGGGCTGGGGCAGGGCTGGGGCTGGGCTGGGGCTGGGGCTGGGGCTGGGCTGGGGGCAGAGCTGGGGATGGGGCAGGGCTGAGGTCAGGCCTGGGGCTGGGGATGGGGCAGGGCTGGGGCTAGGCTGGGGCTGGGCCAGGGGCTGGGCTGTGGCTGGGGCTGGGGACAGGGCTGGGGCTGGGGGGCTGGGATGGGGCAGGACTGGGACTGGGGCAGGGGCACGGGCCGAGGCTGGGGACTGGGCTTGGGCTTGAGCTAGGGCAGGGCTGGGGCCAGGCTGGGGCTGGGTTTGGCTCAGGTCTGGGGCTTGGTCCAGGGCAGGGTTGGGGCTGGGGCTGGGGCTGGGGCTGGGCTGGGGCAGGGCTGGGGCAGGACTGGGGCTAGGGTGGGGCTGGAACTGTGCTGGGGCTGTGGCTGAGGCTGGGGGCTTGTCTGGGGCTGGGGCAGGGCTGTGGCAGGGATGGGGCAGGGGATGGAGCCGGGGCTGGGCAGGGCTGGGGCTGGGGCCGGGGTTGTGTTGAGGCCAAGCTGGGGCTGGGGCTGGGGCTGGGCTGGGGCTGGGGCTAGGCTGGGGCTGTGCTGGGGGCTGGGGCCGGGATTGGGGCAGGGCTGGGGCCGGGGCTTGGTCTGAGGCAGGGCTGGGGGCTGGGCTGTGAGTGGGGCACGGCTGGGCTGGCGGCTGGACTGGGGCTGGAGCAGGACTGCGGCAGGGCTGGGGCCGGACTGGGGGCTGGAGCCGGGGCTGGGGGCTGGGCTGGGGCTCGGGGCAGGGCTGGAGCTGGGGCTGTGTCTGGGGCTGGGCTGCGGCTGGGCTGGGCCTGGGTCCAGGGCAGGGGCTGGGCTGGGGCCGGGGCTGGGGCTGGGCCGGGGCAGGGCTGGGGCAGGGGCTGGGCTGGGGCTGGGGCTGGGGTTGGGGCATGGGCTATCGCCGGGGCTGGGGCTGGGGCTGGGGCTGGGGCTGGGGGCAGGGCTGCGCTAGGGCTGGGGCTGGGGCTGGGCTTGGGGCAGAGCTGGGGATGGGGCAGGGCTGAGGTCAGGACTGGGGCTGGGGCTGGGGCAGGGCTGGGGCTAGGCTGGCGCTGGGCCTGGGGCTGGGCTGTGGCTGTGGCTGGGGACAGGGCTGGGGCTGGGGGCTGGGATGGGGCAGGACTGGGACTGGGGCAGGGGCACGGGCCGAGGCTGGGGACAGGGCTTGGGCTGGAGCTAGGGCAGGGCTGGGGGCAGGCTGGGGCTGGGTTCGGGTCAGGGCTGGGGCTTGGTCCAGGTCAGGGCTGAGGCTGGGGCTGGGGCTGGGGCTGGGGCTGGGCTGGGGCTGGGCTGGGGCTGGGCCTGGGTCTGGGCTGTGGCTGGGGCTGCGGACAGGGCTGGGGCTAGGCTGGGGCTGGGCCTGGGGCAGGGCTGAGGCTGGGGCTGGGCTGGGGGCAGAGATGGGGATGGGGTTGGGCTGGGCTGGGCTGGGGGGAATGGATGGGGCTGGGGCTGGGGCTTGGGCTGGGGCCGGACTGGGGATGGGGCTGGGCTGGGGGCAGAGATGGGGATGGGGTTGGGCTGGGGCTGGGTCCAGGGTGGGGCTGGGGCCGGGTCTGGGGCAGGACTAGGGCCGGACTGGGGATGGGGCTGGGCTGGGGCTGGGTCCAGGTCTGTGGCTGGGCTGTGGCTGGAGCTGGGCTGGGGCTGAGGGTGGGGCTGGGGCTGGGCTAGGGCTGGGCTGGGGCTGGGGCTGGGGGCAGGGCTGGAGGTGGGGCCTGGGTTGGGGCTGAGGAAGGGCTGGGGCACGGCTAGGGCTTGGGCCGGGGCTAGGCTGGGGCTGGGGCTGGGCTGGGGGCAGGGCTGGGCCAGGGCTGGGGCCGGTGCTGGGGGCTGGGGCTGGGGCTTCGGCAGGGTTGGGGCAGGGTTGAGGGCTGGGGCTGGGGCAGGGCTAGTGCAGGGCTGGTCTAGGGGCTGGGGCCTGGGCCGGAGCTGGGCAGGGGCTGAGCTGGGTCTGGCCTGGGGGCACGGCTGGGGCCGGGACTGGGGCTAGGGCTGTGTTGGGGCTGGGGCAAGGGTGGGCTGGAGGCTGGGTTGGGGCTGTGGCAGGGCTGGGGCTGAGCTGCAGGCAGGGCTGGGCTGGGGCTTGGGCAGGGCTGGGGCTGGGGCTGGGCTGGGGGCTGGGGTCGGGGCTGAGGGCTGGGCTGGGGCTGGGGGCAGGGCTGGAGCCGGGGCTGGTGCCCAGACCAGGGCTGGGCAGGGTCTGAGCTGTGGCTGAGGTTTGGCTGGGGCTGGGCTGGGGGCTGGGCTGGGGCAGGGCTGGGGAAGTGGTTGGGGCAGGGCTGGAGCCGGGGCTGGGGCAGGGGCTGGGCTGGGTCTAGGGCTGGGGCTGTGCTGGTGCTGTGCTGGGTGTGGGCTGGGGACTAGGGCTGGGGCAGGGCTTGGGCAGGGCTTGAGGCTGGGGCAGGGCTGGGGTTGGGCTGGGGCTGGGGGTGGGGCTGGGGTGGGGGCTGGAGCAGGGCTAGGGCTGGGCTGGGGCTGGGCTGGGGCTGGGCTGGGGCTGGAGCAGGGCTAGGACTGGGCTGGGGGCTGGGCTAGGGCCGGGTTTGGGGCCAAGGCTGGGGCAGGGCTGGGGTTGGGCTTGATCTGGGGATGGGCTGGGGCTGGGCTGGGTCTAGGGCTGGGGCAGGGCTGGTGCTGTGCTGGGAGTGGGCTGGGGACTAGGGCTGGGGCAGGGCTGGGGGCTGTGGCTGGGGCCGGGGCTGGGGGCTGTGGCCGGGGCCGGGGCTGGGCTGGGGCTGGGCTGGAGCTAGGGCCAGGGCTGGAACCGGGGCTGGGGCTGGGCTGGGGTGAGGCCTGGGGCAGGTCTGGGGCTGGGCTTGAGCCGGAGCTCGAGTCAGGGCTGGGGCAGGGGCTGGAGCCGGGGCTGGGGGCAGGGGTGTGGCTGGCCTGGGGGCAGGGCTGGGTCCAAGGCTGGGCTGGGGCTGAGCTGGGGCCGGGGCTTGGGCAGGGTTGGGGCTGGGCTGGGGCCAGGTCTGGGGCTGGAGGCTGGGGCCGGCGCTGGGCTGGGGCTAGGCTGGGTCTAGGGCTGGGGCTGTGCTGGTGCTGTGCTGGGGGTGGGCTGGGGACTAGGGCTGGGGCAGGGCTGGGGCAGGGGCTGGGTCCTGGGCTGGGTCTGGGTCTGGGGTCTGGTCCAGGACTGGGGTAGGACTGTAGCAGCGCCAGGGACGGGGTTGGGGCTAGGCTGGGCTTAGGGCTGGGTCTAGGGCTGGGGCTGGGTTGGGGCTGGGCTGGGGGCAGGGCTGGGCCTTGGGCTGGGCTGGGGCCAAAGCAGGGCTGGCGTAGGGCTTCGGCCGGGGCTGGGGCTGGATTGGGGCAGGGCCGGGAGCTGGGCTGGGGCTGGGGCAGGGCTGGGACTGGGCTGGGGGCTGGGGCCGGGGCTGGGTTCTGGGATGGGGCTGGGGCAGGGCTGGGGCAGGGCTGGTCCTGGGCCGGGGGCTGGGGCCGGGGCTGGGTTCTGGGCTGGAGCTGGGTCAGGGCTGGGGCCGGGACTGGGGCTGGGCTGGGGCAAAGCTGAGGTTGGGCTGAGGACTGGGCCCGAGGCTGGGGCTGGGCTGGGGGTAGGGGCAGGGGCTGGGGCTGGGCTGGGGCCAGGTCTGGGGCTGGAGCCTGGGGCTGGGGCTGGGCTGGGGCTGGGCTGGGGAGTAGAGCTGAGGCTGGGCTGGGGCAGGGCTGGGGCCGGGAGCTGGGATGGGGCAGGACTGAGACTGGGGCAGGGGCACGGGCCGAGGCTGGGGACAGGACTAGGGCTGGAGCTAGGGCAGGGCTGGGGCCAGGCTGGGGCTGGGTTCGGCTCAGGGCTGGGGCTTGGTCCAGGACTGGGGCTGGGCTGAGGGCACGGCTGGGCTCGGCCTGGGGCTGGGGCAGGGCTAGGTTAGGGCTGGGCTGAGGCCGGGACTGGGTCCGGGCCTGGGGCTGGGCTGAGGGCAGGGCTGGGCTAGGGCTGGGGCTGGGTCAGGGCTGGGCAGGGGCTGAGCTGGGTCTGGCCTGGGGGCAGGGCTGGGGCCGAGACTGGGACTAGGGCTGGGCTGGGGCTGAGCTGGGGGCAGGTCTGGGCTTGGGCTTGGGCAGGGCTGGGCTGGGGTAGGGCTGCGGCCGGGGCTGGGGCCAGGGCTGGGGCCCAGGCTGGGGCTGGGGCAGGGGCTGAGCTGGGGGTCTCGCTGAGCTGGGGCTGGGGTAGGGCTGGGGCTGGGCTAAGGGGCTGGGGTCTGGGCTGAGATCTGGGCTGGGGCTGAGGGCAGGGCTGGAGCTGGGGCTGGGACTGGGGCTGGGCTGGGTCTAGGGCTGGGGCTGTGCTGGTGCTGTGCTGGGGGTGGGCTGGGGACTAGGGCTGGGGCAGGGGATGGGGCCTGGGGTAGGGCTGGGACTGAGGTTGGGGCCGGGGCTGGGGCTGGAGTAGGCTGGAGGCTGGGCCTCGGGCTGGGGCTGGGGGCAGGTCTGGGCTGGGGGCATGGCTGGGGCTGGGTTGGGGGCAGGGCTGGGGCTGGGGCCGGGGCTGGGGCAGGACTGAGGCTGGGGCAGGGCTGGGGTTGGGGCTGGGGCTGGGGCTGGGGCAGGGCTGGGGCTGGGCTGGGGCTGGGGCTGGGCTGGGGGCAGAGCTGGGGCTGGGGCAGGGCTGAGGTCAGGACTGGGGCTGGGCTGGGGCAGGGCTGGGGCTAGGCTGGCGCTGGGCCTGGGGCTGGGCTGTGGCTGGGGCTGGGGACAGGGCTGGGGCTGGGGGCTGGGATGGGGCAGGACTGGGACTGGGGCAGGGGCACGGGCCGAGGCTGGGGACAGGGCTTGGGCTGGAGCTAGGGCAGGGCTGGGGCCAGGCTGGGGCTGGGGCACAGCTGGGCTGGCGGCTGGACTGGGGCTGGGGCAGGACTGGGGCAGGGCTGGGGCCGGGCTGGGGGCTGGAGCCGGGCCTGGGGCTCGGCTGAGGGCAGGGCTGGAGCTGGTGCTGTGCCTGGGGCTGGGCTGCAGCTGGGCTGGGGCTGGGTCCAGGGCAGGGGCTGGGCTGGGGCTGGGGCTGGGCTGGAGCTGGGCTGGGGCAGGGGCTGGGCTGGGGCTGGGGCTGGGGCTGGGGGCAGGGCTGCGCTAGGGCTGGGGGCAGGCCTGGGCTATCGCTGGGCTGAGGCCGATGCTGGGGCTGGAACTGGGGCAGGGCTGGGGCTGGGCTGGGGCTGGGGCTGGGCTGGGGGCAGAGCTGGGGATGGGGCAGGGCTGAGGTCAGACCTGGGGCTCGGGATGGGGCAGGGCTGGGGCTTGGGCTGGGGCTGGGCTGGGGCTGGAGGCTGGGGCCAGGGCTGGGGCTGGGGGCTGGGATGGGGCAGGACTGGGACTGGGGCAGGGGCACGGGCCGAGGCTGGGGAATGGGCTTGGGCTGGGGCTGGGCTAGGGCTGGGGCCAGGCTGGGGCTGGGTTCGGGTCAGGGCTGGGGCTTGGTCCAGGGTAGGGCTGGGGCTGTGGCTGGGTCTGGGCTGTGGCTGGGCTGGGGGCTGTGGCCGGGGCCGGGACTGGGCTGGGGATGATCTGGGGCTGGGGCTGGGGCTGGGGCTGGGGCAGAGCTGGGGTTGGGCTGGTGGCAGGGCTGGGGTGTGGGCTGGGGCTGGGGTGTGGCCTGGGGCTGGGCTAGGGCTGGGGTGGGGGCTGGGCTGGGGCCGGGTCTGGGGGCAGGGATGGGGCTGGCCTGGGGGCAGGGCTGGGGCCAGGGCTGGGCTGGGGGCTGGGCTTGGGCTGGGCATGGCTGGGGTCGAGGCTGGAACCAAGGCTCAGGAGGATTTGGGGCTGTGCTAGGGGCAGGGCTGGGCTGGGGCTCAGCTGGGGCTGGGGCTGGGGCTGGGGCTGGGGCAGGGCTGGGGCTGGGCTGGGGCTGGGGCTGGGCTGGGGGCAGAGCTGGGGCTGGGGCAGGGCTGAGGTCAGGACTGGGGCTGGGCTGGGGCAGGGCTGGGGCTAGGCTGGCGCTGGGCCTGGGGCTGGGCTGTGGCTGGGGCTGGGGACAGGGCTGGGGCTGGGGGCTGGGATGGGGCAGGACTGGGACTGGGGCAGGGGCACGGGCCGAGGCTGGGGACAGGGCTTGGGCTGGAGCTAGGGCAGGGCTGGGGCCAGGCTGGGGCTGGGGCACAGCTGGGCTGGCGGCTGGACTGGGGCTGGGGCAGGACTGGGGCAGGGCTGGGGCCGGGCTGGGGGCTGGAGCCGGGCCTGGGGCTGGGCTGAGGGCAGGGCTGGAGCTGGTGCTGTGCCTGGGGCTGGGCTGCAGCTGGGCTGGGCCTGGGTCCAGGGCAGGGGCTGGGCTGGGGCTGGGGCTGGGCTGGGGCTGGGCTGGGGCAGGGGCTGGGCTGGGGCTGGGGCTGGGGCTGGGGGCAGGGCTGCGCTAGGGCTGGGGGCAGGCCTGGGCTATCGCTGGGCTGAGGCCGATGCTGGGGCTGGAACTGGGGCAGGGCTGGGGCTGGGCTGGGGGCAGAGCTGGGGATGGGGCAGGGCTGAGGTCAGACCTGGGGCTCGGGATGGGGCAGGGCTGGGGCTTGGGCTGGGGCTGGGCTGGGGCTGGAGGCTGGGGCCAGGGCTGGGGCTGGGGGCTGGGATGGGGCAGGACTGGGACTGGGGCAGGGGCACGGGCCGAGGCTGGGGAATGGGCTTGGGCTGGGGCTGGGCTAGGGCTGGGGCCAGGCTGGGGCTGGGTTCGGGTCAGGGCTGGGGCTTGGTCCAGGGCAGGGCTGGGGCTGTGGCTGGGTCTGGGCTGTGGCTGGGCTGGGGGCTGTGGCCGGGGCCGGGACTGGGCTGGGGATGATCTGGGGCTGGGGCTGGGGCTGGGGCTGGGGCAGAGCTGGGGTTGGGCTGGTGGCAGGGCTGGGGTGTGGGCTGGGGCTGGGGTGTGGCCTGGGGCTGGGCTAGGGCTGGGGTGGGGGCTGGGCTGGGGCCGGGTCTGGGGGCAGGGATGGGGCTGGCCTGGGGGCAGGGCTGGGGCCAGGGCTGGGCTGGGGGCTGGGCTTGGGCTGGGGCATGGCTGGGGTCGAGGCTGGAACCAAGGCTCAGGAGGATTTGGGGCTGTGCTAGGGGCAGGGCTGGGCTGGGGCTCAGCTGGGGCTGGGGCTGGGGCCAAGGCTGAGGCAGGGCGGGGCAGGGCTGGGGCAGGACTGGGGTTGGGGCTGGGGCTGGGGGCTGGGGCTGAGGGCTGGGTCTTGGCTGGGGCTGATGGATGGGGCTGGGGCAGGGCTGGGGTAGGGCTTGGGCCGGGGCTGGGGCTGGGGTAGGGGCAGGTCTGGGGCATGGCTGGGGCTGGGGCTGTGGCTGTGGCTGGGGCCGGGGCTGGGGGCAGGGATGGGGCAGGGATGGGGCTGGGGCTGGAAGCAAGGCTTGGGCAGGGCTGGGGCTGGGCTCGGGCCGGGGCTGGGGCTGGGCTGGGGCTGGGGCAGGGCTGGGGCTGGGCTGGGGCTGGGGCTTGGGCAGGGTTGGGGCTGGGGCTGGAAGCAAGGCTTGGGCAGGGCTGGGGCTGGGCTCGGGCCGGGGCTGGGGCTGGGATGGGGCTGGGGCAGGGCTGGGGCTGGGCTGGGGCTGGGGCTTGGGCAGGGTTGGGGCTGGGGCTGGAACCAAGGCTTGGGCAGGGCTGGGGCTGGAGGCTGGGGCCGGAGCAGGGGGCACGGCTGGGGCTGGGGCTGGGGCTGGAGGCTGGGGCCAGGGCTGGGGCTGGGGGCAGGGCTAGAGGTGGGGGTTGGGTTGGGGCTGAGGAAGGGCTGGGGCACGGCTAGGGCTTGGGCCGGGGCTAGGCTGGGGCTGGGGCTGGGCTGGGGGCTGGGGTCGGGGCTGAGGGCTGGGCTGGGGCTGGGCGCAGGGCTGGAGCTGGAGCTGGGGCCCAGACCGGGGCTGGGCAGGGTCTGAGCTGATGCTGGGGTTTGGCTGGGGGTGGGCTGGGGGCTGGGCTGGGGCTGGGGCAGGGCTGGGGATGGGGTTGGGGCTGGGCTGGAGCCGGGGCTGTGGCTGGGTCTGGTCTGGGGCTAGGGCTGGGGCTGTGCTGGTGCTGTGCTGGGGGTGGGCTGGGGACTAGGGCTGGGGCAGGGCTGACGCAGGGCTGGGGCTGGGCTGGGAGCTGGGGCAGGGCTGGAGCTGGGCTGGGGCCAGGGCTGGGGCTGGAGGCTGGGGCCGGGGCTGGGCTGGGGCTGGGCTGGAGCTAGGGCCAGGGCTGGAACTGGGGCTGGGGCAGGGGTTGGGGCCGGGGCTGGGCTGTGGCTTGTACTGGGCTGGGGCTGGGCTAGGGCTGAGTTTGGGGCCGGGGCTGGGGCAGGGCTGGGGCTGGGATTGAGCCGGAGCTCGGGTCAGGGCTGGGGCAGGGCTGGGGCAGTGGCTGGAGCCGGAGCTGGGCTGGGGCTGGGCTGGGGCTAGGGCCGGGTCTGGGCTGGGGCCGGGGCTGGGGCTGGAACCAAGGCTTGGGCAGGGCTGGGGCTGGGCTCGGGCCGGGGCTGGGGCTGGGGCAGGGCCGGGGCTGGGCTGGGGCCGGGGCTGGGGCTGGAACCAAGGCTTGGGCAGGGCTGGGGCTGGGCTCGGGCCGGGGCTGGGGCTGGGGCAGGGTTGGGGCTGGGCTGGGGCCAGGTCTGGGGCTGGAGCCTGGGGCCGGGGCTGGGCTGGGGCTGGGCTGGGGAGTAGAGCTGGGTCAGGGCTGGGTCAGGGCTGGGGCTGGGCTGGGGCCGGGGCTGGGGCTGGAGGCTGGGGCTGGGCTGGGGCTGGGCTGGGGCTAGGGCTGGGCTGGGGCTGGGGCAAGGGTGGGCTGAAGGCTGTGCTGGGGCTGGGGCAGGGCTGCGGCTGGGCTGGGGCTGGGCTGGGGCTGGAGGCTGGGGCCAGGGCTGGGGCTGGGGCTGGGGGCAGGCCTGGAGGTGGGGCCTGGGTTGGGGCTGAGGAAGGGCTGGGGCACGGCTAGGGCTTGGGCCGGGGCTAGGCTGGGCCTTGGGCTGGGGCTGGGGGCAGGGCTTGGCTGGGGGCATGGCTGGGGCTGGGTTAGGGGCAGGGCTGGGGCTGGGGCCAGGGCTGGGGTAGGACTGAGGCTGGGGCAGGGCTGGGGCTGGGGCTGGGTTGGTGCAGGGCTGGGGCTGGGGCTGGAACCAAGGCATGGGCAGGGCTGGGGCTGGGGCTGGAGCCAGGTCTGGGGCAGGAGCCAGAGCTGGGGCAGGGCTAAGGTCAGGAGTGGGGCTGGGGTTGGCGCAGGGCTGGGGCTAGTCTGGGGCTGGGCCTGGGTCTGGGCTGTGGCTGGGGCTGCGGACAGGGCTGGGGCTAGGCTGGGGCTGGGCCTGGGGCAGGGCTGAGGCTGGGGCTGGGCTGGGGGCAGAGATGGGGATGGGGTTGGGCTGGGCTGGGCTGGGGGAACGGAAGGGGCTGGGGCTGGGGCTTGGGCTGGGGCCGGACTGGGGATGGGGCTGGGCTGGGGGCAGAGATGGGGATGGGGTTGGGCTGGGGCTGGGTCCAGGGTGGGGCTGGGGCCGGGTCTGGGGCAGGACTAGGGCCGGACTGGGGATGGGGCTGGGCTGGGGCTGGGTCCAGGTCTGTGGCTGGGCTGTGGCTGGAGCTGGGCTGGGGCTGAGGGTGGGGCTGGGGCTGGGCTAGGGCTGGGCTGGGGCTGGGGCTGGGGGTAGGGCTGGAGGTGGGGCCTGGGTTGGGGCTGAGGAAGGGCTGGGGCACGGCTAGGGCTTGGGCCGGGGCTAGGCTGGGGCTGGGGCTGGGCTGGGGGCAGGGCTGGGCCAGGGCTGGGGCCGGTGCTGGGGGCTGGGGCTGGGGCTTCGGCAGGGTTGGGGCAGGGTTGAGGGCTGGGGCTGGGGCAGGGCTAGTGCAGGGCTGGTCTAGGGGCTGGGGCCTGGGCCGGAGCTGGGCAGGGGCTGAGCTGGGTCTGGCCTGGGGGCACGGCTGGGGCCGGGACTGGGGCTAGGGCTGTGTTGGGGCTGGGGCAAGGGTGGGCTGGAGGCTGGGTTGGGGCTGTGGCAGGGCTGGGGCTGGGCTGGGGCTGGGCTGGGGCTGGGCTGGGGCAAAGCTGACGGGCTGAGGACTGGGCCCGAGGCTGGGGCTGGGCTGGGGGTAGGGGCAGGGGCTGGGGCTGGGCTGGGGCCAGGTCTGGGGCTGGAGCCTGGGGCTGGGGCTGGGCTGGGGCTGGGCTGGGGAGTAGAGCTGAGGCTGGGCTGGGGCAGGGCTGGGGCTGGGGGCTGGGATGGGGCAGGACTGAGACTGGGGCAGGGGCACGGGCCGAGGCTGGGGACAGGGCTAGGGCTGGAGCTAGGGCAGGGCTGGGGCCAGGCTGGGGCTGGGTTCGGCTCAGGGGTGGGTCTTGGTCCAGGACTGGGGCTGGGCTGAGGGCACGGCTGGGCTCGGCCTGGGGCTGGGGCAGGGCTAGGTTAGGGCTGGGCTGAGGCCGGGACTGGGTCCGGGCCTGGGGCTGGGCTGAGGGCAGGGCTGGGCTAGGGCTGGGGCTGGGTCAGGGCTGGGCAGGGGCTGAGCTGGGTCTGGCCTGGGGGCAGGGCTGGGGCCAAGACTGGGGCTAGGGCTGGGCTGGGGCTGAGCTGGGGGCAGGTCTGGGCTTGGGCTTGGGCAGGGCTGGGCTGGGGTAGGGCTGCGGCCGGGGCTGGGGCCAGGGCTGGGGCCCAGGCTGGGGCTGGGGCAGGGGCTGAGCTGGGGGTCTCGCTGAGCTGGGGCTGGGGTAGGGCTGGGGCTGGGCTAAGGGGCTGGGGTCGGGGCTGAGATCTGGGCTGGGGCTGGGGGCAGGGCTGGAGCCGGGGCTGGGACTGGGGCTGGGCTGGGTCTAGGGCTGGGGCTGTGCTGGTGCTGTGCTGGGGGTGGGCTGGGGACTAGGGCTGGGGCAGGCATGATGCAGGGCTGGAGCTGGGCTGGGGGCAGGGGATGGGGCCTGGGGTAGGGCTGGGACTGAGGTTGGGGCCGGGGCTGGGGCTGAAGTAGGCTGGAGGCTGGGCCTTGGGCTGGGGCTGGGGGCAGGTCTGGGCTGGGGGCATGGCTGGGGCTGGGTTGGGGGCAGGGCTGGGGCTGGGGCTGGGGCCGGGGCTGGGGCAGGACTGAGGCTGGGGCAGGGCTGGGGTTGGGGCTGGGGCTGGGGCTGGGGCAGGGCTGGGGCTGGGCTGGGGCTGGGCTGGGGGCAGAGCTGGGGATGGGGCAGGGCTGAGGTCAGGACTGGGGCTGGGGCTGGGGCAGGGCTGGGGCTAGGCTGGCGCTGGGCCTGGGGCTGGGCTGTGGCTGGGGCTGGGGACAGGGCTGGGGCTGGGGGCTGGGATGGGGCAGGACTGGGACTGGGGCAGGGGCACGGGCCGAGGCTGGGGACTGGGCTTGGGCTGGAGCTAGGGCAGGGCTGGGGCTGGGCTGGGGCTGGGCTGGGGCAGGACTGGGGCTGGGGTGGGGCTGTGTTACAGTTTGAGCTGGGTGCCCCCCTGCAGTGTTTACTTCCTGTGTCCAGAAGTCCAGCCCAGAGGGGTGGACACAGGAAATTATGTAGTATTTCATACCACAATCCTTTGCACCCCTATAAGATGCAGTGCGGAGTCTAGCACTATCTCTCTTTTCTTCCTCCTCCGTCAGCCGGTAACTGGGGAGATGTCTCCTGGCTTTGGGCCTGGCTAGGCCCAAGGCCACGGGGGGATGGGCAGTCTCAGATCTGGCCAGCTGAGACCAGCCTAGCAATGGGAGGGGGAAGAAGGAGCCCTGGGGGTCTCGGGTGTACCCTCAGGTGGGGATGGGATCTCTCTGGGTCTGCTTTGGGATTTTTCTTTGTCACTCTGCTTTTGCTTTTCTGTAAAAGTTCACTGCTTTCTATTTAAACTTTCCATCACTTTTGCAATCCGTTTGTCTGAGTGTTTATTGTTGCCAGGGGTGGGGAAGGGGGGCTGCCTCAACCCAGCACATTTCTTGGTAGCAGAGGATGGTTAAGGTGGGCAGAGGATCTGCCCCCAACCCCTTTACATTCTTGGCGAGCCAGCCAGGCGACGGAGTTGGTTATTGTGGCTACTCTGCAGATCGGATTGCAAAAGATAAGAGAGTTTAAATTGAGTTCTGGGCATCATTTTGGTTTTCTGGCAGTTGGGGGCTCGTGTTGTTGTTGGGGCAATTTTGTTAAGTTCTCGTGGATTGCAGGGGGACTCCTGGTGCGTGACTGGTGGCAGAGAGTCCCTCCTGCTATTCCAAGCAGGGGTGGTTCTTAACCATCGGAATGGGGGCACCGCTTGAGAATGCGGGACCTGCCTTCCCCCACCTTTATTCTCTGCGGAGCGGTAGAAGCGGCAGGGAGTGAAGTGGGAGAGGAGCAGTGGCGAGCAGATCAAAGTCAGGTCCGTTCTCGCTGCGGGGTAGGGTCAGCCGCGGCGAGCGGGCGAGCTCGGCTCTCTATGGGCGAACGGGGACTCCAGCTGAAAGCTGTTCTCAAGGGCCCTGAGGACGTGCTTATGGCTTTTGCTGGATGAGACGTTTGAATGCCCGAGGGGTGGAGGCGATTTTGATTCTGTACCGCGGCGGCAGAGGTGGGCGGAGCCCTGCTGTGCGCTCGGAGCGGCGGCGGCGGTCCCCGGCCGTCCGCTTGAGCTGCGGTGGCGGCGGGACCGGCCGTGCGCTCGGAGCGGCGGCAGCGGTCCCCGGCCGTCCACTTGAGCTGCGGGTAGCGGCGGGACCTGCCGTGCGCTCGGGCTGCGGCGGCGGTGAGCACGGCCGTGCGCTCGGGCTGCGGCGGGGCCGGCCCTAGTCTCTTCCCCGGCCTTTTCGGAAGAGTTCCGAAAATGGCGCCGAGCACCTGGCTCCACCTCCCTTCTTCTCACTAGGTTGTGGTGCAGCCCCTCCCTCCGCCAGGGGAGGGTTGTGTTTTGGATGCTGTCACGTCTCGGTACGCGAACGCCTAGCGGGAAGGCGGTGTACTGTGATAAGCATCTGTAGAGCCTCGGGCCGCGGCTGGAAGCGGTCAGCACTGGGCTTGGGATAGGTCCGTGCAGGGTTGTGAAAGACTCAGCGTGCTGTTTTCCTGGAGGGGTGGAGAAGCAGTTAGAGCCTGATTGTTCTGACTGGCTTGCCCCAGGGGTGGAAATATGCCGCTGAGTAAATAGAGATGGGAATAAAGGTTGGTTGAGAAGTTGTGAGGTTCCTTCCAGGTGACCAGGATGTCCAACGGATCCACGAAGAGCTTGCACCGCAGAAGAGTGAACTCTGCATCGCTGAGAGGTTCTACTAGATGAGGGAAGAAGAACTGGAATGGACGGACACTAGAGCCTGAATGAGAGACTGTTTGGGTGGACGCCCAGATGAAGATAGGGACTTCGCCGAACATGTCATTGGAAGATTTCTGATTTAATGATGTGTTTGGGTGCAAAGATTATGGTATGAAATAAGGGGTGGTATGTTACAGTTTGAGCTGGGTGCCCCCCTGCAGTGTTTACTTCCTGTGTCCAGAAGTCCAGCCCAGGGGTGGACACAGGAAATTATGTAGTATTTCATACCACAATCCTTTGCACCCCTATAAGATGCAGTGCGGAGTCTAGCACTATCTCTTTTCTTCCTCCTCTGTCAGCCGGTAACTGGGGAGATGTCTCCTGGCTTTGGGCCTGGCTAGGCCCAAGGCCACGGGGGGATGGGCAGTCTCAGATCTGGCCAGCTGAGACTAGCCTAGCAATGGGAGGGGGAAGAAGGAGCCCTGGGGGTCTCGGGTGTACCCTCAGGTGGGGATGGGGTCTCTCTGGGTCTGCTTTGGGATCTTTCTTTGTCACTCTGCTTTTGCTTTTCTGTAAAAGTTCACTGCTTTCTATTTAAACTTTCCATCACTTTTGCAATCCGTTTGTCTGAGTGTTTATTGTTGCCAGGGGTGGGGAAGGGGGCTGCCTCAACCCAGCACAGTCTTGCTTCCTCCTCTTCTTCGTGCAGCAGCTCTGTTTTGTGCTGGGCTTTCTGCCAAGGCCTCGGCCTTGAAAACCAGATAAAGGCCGGTATTAACTCCCTTCCAATTAACACGAACTGCTTCTAACCTTTTTTCCTCTCTTTTCTTTCTCTTTCTATCCCATTCTGGGGAAAGGTGGGGAAGAGAGGGGAGAGCGGAGGTGGGGAACCCCTCTCTGTCCGAGGGGGGTCACTCTCATTTCTGTGTTACTCTGTTGTATATCTTTGTATATATTGTAGATATTGTAAATTTGTAAATATTTCCCTGCAAATCCTACACTGCTTTGTAAATATAGCTCCACTGCCTTGCTAATTCAGCTTGTGAGTTTTTTTTCTTTCCCTTCAAGTTTCTTTCCCTTTACCCTACAAGGGGGAAGGGAGGAGGCTTCTTGGCCTTGCCCTTCCACCCACCACATTTTTTTATTGGCGCCCAACGTGGGGCAGATAATTAGTTCAATTTATTATTTGATTGATTTAGTGTTTTCCAGCTGAATTAGCAAACATGAAGGTATTGTGGTTTGTGGAGCGATTATTCTTTTCAATTTTTGGGGCTCTGGTTTACAGATATTGTTTGGGTTTGATTTTGGATTACCTGGGTAAATATTTGATGCGGACAATTTATATGTGGGTTATGTATAGAGTTAAATTATGGTATGGAAAATGTATGAATTTCCTATGGCCAGTGAGATGCAGGAATGTTACCTCCACCACTCTCCCAATTGAGATAAAGGGTTTTAAGATTCCACCGGACGAAAGAGTAACTTTAGGTGATGCCTGGGATCCAAAGGTGATTTATCTCATGTTTATAATTCTGCTGCTGGTGATAATTATCGTGTATCTCCTGATTTCTCTGCGTCGAGAGAGAAAGGTGTCCAGAGCTTGTTTTGCTATTAAAACTAGATCAAAAAGAAAATGCCGTGGCTCTCGATCAGTCCCAGGGTCATCTAGTGACGAGGACTGTGGAGAACCCGTGTCAGTTAAAAAGAAGGCTAAAAAGTTAATTGGTAAAGCAGCTCTAAATGACTTTGCTGATTCTAGCAAGCTGCCAAGGACATCGGCTGGTATCAACATGGCGCCTACTCCTTCTCCCACTCCTTCTCCTTCTTCTTCTCCGTTGCCCATTAACAGAGCAACGTCACTTCCACCCACTCCCTCAGTGAGACCGGAAGTCACTGTCCCAGCAGCTGATTTATCTCAGGACCTGTCAGCTTCCATTAAGGTGGCTGTAAATTCAAACACAGCTCCAGTTAAGGTGGCTCCTTTAAAGACTAGAGGTGGAAAGGGCAAAGATGGAGAAGAAGAGGTGGAGACTGATCCTGGCGAGGGGCCCTCTGCTCTAAAAGATCCTGCTGAGGAGGAAGAGAAGGTTTGTTTTAAAGATCTAGCTAACCTAGTGAGATCAAAGCAGGATAGAGATGAAGTTAGGAAGGCAGCTGGCAAAGGTGGTTCTCAGCTTAAAGAGATCCTTAGGAGAATGACAGCAGGATTATATGGACAAAGAATTCAGGGAGATGAGGAGGAAGATGATATTTCAGAGTGTTCTTCTCCCCACGAGGAATTGCCTAATGTCCGTAAAGATTTCACCAGGGCAGATAAGGAGCCAGTTCTAGCTTGGCTTAGTAGGTGTTATGATACAGGTGCTTCAGCTCTAACAGTTGGAGACAAGTCAGCAGCTCAGTTAGGAACTCTCTCGAGGGACAATGGAATAGATAGACATCTAGGCAGGGTTCTCGGTAAGGTTAATCTGTGGACACGCCTTTTAATAGCGGTTGCACTGAGATACCCTTCCCGAGATGATCTTCCATGGAATCCTAAACCCTGGACTACCATAGATGAGGGAATTAAGCGCTTGAGAGAATTTGCTGTTAGAGAGCTACTCTATGGTGAACATGAAACTCTGAATCCTGATGACATTCCTGTGGGTATTGGTCTTGCTAAAAAGATCATCAAACTTGCTCCTTCCAATTATGCAAACATTCGGCAAGCAGGATTGTGTCGAGAAGTTATGGTGGAGCTTCTCCTACGGTTGGCCAATTCAGTGATCAAATGAGACAATTTGAGGATAGCATGACACGTGTTTCTTTGGTTTCGGCCATCAAAACTATGTCTGGTGATATAGAGAATTGCATAAGAGAGTTAAAAGATGAATTTAGAAATTCCATATCCCAATTGGCACAAAGGGATAATTTCAATTCTTCCTCCAGGTGGGTACAAGTTTCATCTGTGAGGAATACACGTCCTCCAAGGAGGTCATTCCAAAACAGGACATTCCAAAACAGGTCATTCCAAAACAGACCACCAAGGCAATCACGTAGAACTATTTGGATAACTCTGCGTGATCAGTTTGGTGAGAACATGAACCGCTGGGATGGCCAACCAACTTCTAATCTTTTCAGGAGACTGAGGGAATTGCAAAGTGGCAGAACCCGAAGTAGTAATACCAGAAGGGTAGCTGTTACTTCCACAGTTCCCCAGAACGACTCTTATGGCTCCAACAGTGGCTCCAGTTATAACATGCAAAGTTATAACCCTGCACAATATGTGCAATGCACATGTGCGCATGTTCCCCATAACTAGGGGTGCCCTGCCTCCCGCCAGGGGGAGGAGAGGGATAACAGAGATAACAGAATCTATTGGGATGTGTACATCCAGTGGCCTGGCACTTCACAATTTCGGAAGTACAGGGCCTTGGTTGACACAGGAGCTCAGTGCACCATAATACCATCAAATTATCAGGGATCAGAGTCCATAACTATTCTGGGAGTCACTGGTGGATCGCAAGAGTTGAGTAAGGTAGTGGTTAATATAAGTCTAACTGGTAAACAATGGAGGAAGCATACAGTTGTGACCGGACCTGATGCACCTTGTATTTTGGGAATTGATTTTCTGAGAGAAGGGCGTTTCAAAGACCCTAGAGGTTACAAATGGGCTTTTGGAGTAGCTTCTATAGAAATTGATGGACAAAAATTGAAGCTATCTGCCAGACCTGACCTTTCTGATGAATCTGCATTTGTGGGACAACATAAGATACAGGACATTAAATTGCCGGTTGCTTCTCAGACTGTGCATCACAGACAATACAGAACCAACCGTGACTCTTTGTTGCCCATTCAGAATCTGATTCGTCAGTTGGAGAGTCAGAAAGTCGTCAGCAAAACTCATTCACCTTTCAACAGTCCAGTGTGGCCTGTGCGGAAGCAGAATGGAGACTGGCGTCTGACAGTAGACTACCGAGCCCTAAATGAAGTGACACCACCTATGAGTGCAGCAGTACCATACATGATGGAACTACAGTATGAGCTGGAATCCAAAGAGGCCAAATGGTATGCTACCATAGACATTGCTAATGCATTTTTCTCTATTCCCATAGCAGAGGAATGCAGGCCTCAGTTTGCTTTCACCTGGAGAGGAATCCAGTACACTTTCAACAGGCTGCCAATGGGCTGGATCCACAGCTCAAGCATCTGTCATGCAGTGATCCACGATGCTCTGGAGAAAGGCGGTGCTCCAGAACACATCCAGTTCATCAATGATATCATCGTCTGGGGTAAAACTGCTGAAGAAGTCTTCGAGAAAGGTAACAAAATCATTGACATTCTTCTGAATGCAGGTTTTGCCATCAAGCGAGACAAGGTGAAAGGACCTACCACAGAGATTCAGTTTCTGGGAGTGCGATGGCAGGATGGACGCCAACACATTCCAGTGGATGTGGTAAATAGAGTCTCTACCATGGCAAATCCCACAAACAAGCAAGAGACCCTACGTTTCTTGGAGATAGTGGGATTTTGGAGACTACACATTCCTGGATATAGTCAGATTGTGAAACCCCTGTATGATGTGACTCGAAAGAGAAACCATTTCCACTGGGGACCTGAACAGCAAGCAGCCTTTGACCAGATAAAGCAAGAGGTGATTCAAGCAATGGGTCTGGGACCTGTCCGAGATTGTCCAGACATTAAGAACATTTTGTACACGGCTGCAAGCGACAATGGTCCAACCTGGTGCTTGTGGCAAAAAGCTCCAGGTGAGACACGTGGACGACCTCTTGGTTTCTGGAGTCGAGGTTACCGAGGTTCAGAGGCTAATTATACTCCAACAGAGAAAGAAATCTTAGCTGCCTATGAAGGAGTAAAAGCATCTTCTGAAGTGATTGGAACTGAATCACAATTTCTCCTAGCTCCCAGATTACCAGTTTTAAATTGGATGTTCAAAGGCAAAGGCTCCACACCACATCATGCCACAGACTCAACCTGGTCTAAGTGGATGGCTCTGATAACACAGAGAGCTCGAATGGGAAATCTTGAAAGACCTGGTCTAGTGGAGGTGATCTCAAGTTGGCCTGAAGGCATCAACTGTGCTAAACCTCCAGAGGAGAAAGTGACTCGTGCTGAGGAAGCTCCTCCTTACAATGACCTTTCTGATGATGAAAAGAAATATGCTCTGTTCACAGACGGTTCCTGTTGTCTTGTTGGAAACAAGCGAAGGTGGAAGTCTGCAGTGTGGAGTCCAACACGCCGAGTTGCAGAGGCGAGAGATGGAGAAGGAGAATCCAGTCAGTTTGCAGAGGTAAAAGCTCTCCAGCTAGCTCTCGACGTGGCTGAACGTGAGAGATGGCCAAAGCTTTATCTCTACACCGACTCATGGATGGTAGCAAATGCTCTATGGGGTTGGCTAAAGAACTGGAAGAAGAGTGGTTGGCAGAGGAAAGGAAAACCCATTTGGGCAGCCAACCTATGGCAGGACATTGCTGATCGAATCGAGAGAATTCCAGTGAAAGTGAGACACATTGATGCTCACATTCCTAAGAGCAAAGCTACTGAGGAACAACAACACAACCATCAGGCAGATCTAGCTGCCAGAGTTTCTCAAGTAGACATGGACTCTAATCTTGATCTCGACTGGAAACACCGAGGTGAGATATTCTTAGCTCGGTGGGCTCACGATTCGTCAGGACATCAAGGCAGAGATGCAACATACCAATGGGCTCGTGACAGATCCATAGACATTTCCATGGATGCTATCACACAAGTCATCCATGACTGTGACATTTGTGCTGCTATTAAGCAGGCAAAACGACTTAAGCCCTTGTGGTATGGTGACAGATGGTCCAAGTACAAGTATGGTGAAGCTTGGCAGATTGACTACATCACTCTACCACGTTCTCGTTCTGGTAAGCAATACGTGCTTACTATGGTAGAAGCAAACACTGGATGGTTGGAAACTTATCCAGTCCCACATGCAACTGCACGCAACACCATTCTCGGTCTGGAGAGACAGATCCTGTGGAGACACGGAACTCCAGAGAGGATTGAGTCAGACAACGGAACTCATTTCAAGAACAACTTTGTAAAGAACTGGGCAAAAGAGCACAGTATTGAGTGGATATTCCACATTCCCTACTATGCACCAGCTTCAGGGAAGATTGAACGCTACAACGGTTTGTTGAAGACCACTCTCAAAGCCATGGGGGGTGGATCTTTGAAAAACTGGGAAAAACATTTAGCACAAGCAACCTGGCTGGTAAATAGTAGAGGTTCAGTGAACCGAGCTGGACCTGCACATTTAGATTTGCTACGGAAAGTAGAAGGTGATAGAGTTCCTGTTGTTAGAGAAAAGAATCTGTTAGGTAAAACTGTTTGGGTATTTTCACCCTCAGGAGAGGCTAAACCTGTCCGAGGGGTGGTTTCAGCTGAAGGTCCAGGTCACACTTATTGGGTAATGCAAGAGAATGGTGAAATTCAGTGTGTTCCACAAAGAAATTTAACTTTAGCTGAAAGAGGTTAATTTCAAACTGTTGTACAGCTACATCGCGTCCAAAGGAAGAATCAACGAGACATCTACGGTGCACGAACCCTGAGATCCCTGAGAGCCCTGAGTCAACTAAGAGACCCTGAGAATCCCTGTTTCCCTTTTCTTCGCTTCATCAGTGAAGAAATGAACTGTTTTCCATTTTTCTCATTTTCTGATTTTCTTGGACTTTTGAATCATCTATATCTGAGCATAGCTGGAATGGACTATGAACTTTACTCACGAACTGTAAATATCGTTTTGGATTGGATGGACAGTATGAACAGCCAATGAAATTGTTTAGAAGGGGTGGACTGTGGCCGGTTGACGTTACTCCCTTAAGAAAGGGAATATGGTGGACGGAAGTTGGTAAACGGAAGGAATAATCTAAACTAATTTCATTGGTGAAGTGGGAGGAAGCACCTTCTGAACTGGGACAGCAGGAGGGTATACTGGGTTTTTCCAGCACTTTATTTTCAGTCTTGCTTCCGCCTCTACTTCGTGCAGCAGCTCTGTTTTGTGCTGGGCTTTCTGCCAAGGCCTCAGCCTTGAAAACCAGATAAAGGCCTGTATTAACTCCCTTCCAATTAACACGAACTGCTTCTAACCTTTTTTCCTCTCTTTTCTTTCTCTTTCTATCCCATTCTGGGGAAAGGGGGGGAAGAGAGGGGAGAGCGGAGGTGGGGAACCCCTCTCTGTCCGAGGGGGGTTACTCTCATTTCTGTGTTACTCTGTTGTATATCTTTGTATATATTGTAGATATTGTAAATTTGTAAATATTCCCCTGCACACCCTACATTGCTTTGTAAATATAGCTCCACTGCCTTGCTAATTCAGCTTGTGAGTTTTTTTTTCCTTTCCCTTCAATTTTTCTTTCCCTTTACTTTACAAGGGGGAAGGGAGGAGGCTTCTTGGCCTTACCCTTCCACCCACCACACTGGGGCTGGGCTGGGGCTGGGCTGGGGCTGTGGCTGGGGCTGGGCTGGGGCTGGGTCCAGGGCAGGGGCTGGGCTGGGGCTCGGGCTGGGCCGGGGCCAAGGGTGGGCTGGGGCTGGGGCTGTGGCTGAGGGCAGGGCTGGGCTAGGGCTGGGGCTGGGGCAGGGGCCGGGGCTGGGGCTGGGCCTGGGGCTGGGGCAGGGGCTGGGCTGGGGATGGGGTTGGGCTGGGGATGGGCCTAGGCTGGGGCAGGGCTGGGGCTGGGCAGGGGCTGGGCTGTGGCCAGGACTGGGCTGGGGCAGGGACTGGGGCAGGCCTGGGGCTGGGGCTGGGGCTGCAGCTGGGGCCGGGCTAGGGCTGGGCTGGGGGCAAGGATTGGGCTGGGGCTGGGGCTGGGCCAGGGCTTGGGCTGGGCTGGGACCGGGGCTGGGCTGGGGTAGGGCTGGCACAGGGCTGGGGCTGTGGCTGGGTCTGGGGCGGGGACTGGGGCAGGGCTGGAACTGGGGCTGGGCTGGGGCCAATTTTGGGGCTGGGGCTGGGCTGTTGGCGAGGGTGGGACTGGGGCTGGGGCTGGGCTGAGGGCAGGGCTGGGGCTAGGGCTGTGGCTGGGGCTAGGGACAGGGCTGGGGCCAGGCTGGGTCTGGGGCTGGGCTGAGGGCAGGGTTGGGCTGAGGGCAGGGCTGGGGCTGGGGGCTGGGATGGGGCAGGACTGGGACTGGGGCAGGGGCACGGGCTGAGGCTGGGGACAGGGCTAGGTCTGGAGCTAGGGCAGGGCTGGGGCCAGGCTGGGGCTGGGTTCGGCTCAGGGCTGGGGCTTGGTCCAGGGCTGGGGCTGGGCTGAGGGCACGGCTGGGCTAGGCCTGGGGCTTGTGCAGGGCTAGGTTAGGGCTGGGCTGAGGCCGGGGCTGGGTCCGGGCCTGGGGCTGGGCTGAGGGCAGGGCTGGGCTAGGGCTGGGGCTGGGTCAGGGCTGGGCTAGGGCTGGGCTGGGGCCGTGGATGGGGCCAGGGGTGGGGCTGGGGCTGGGGCTGGGTCCAGGGCTGGGGCAGGTCAGTGGCTGGGGTTGGGCTGGGGCAGGGCTGGAGCTGGGGTTGGGCTGGAGCTGGGGCTGTGGCCGGGCTGGGGCTGGGTCCAGGGCTGGGGCTGGGCTGTGTCTGGAGCTGGGCTGGGGCTGAGGGTGGGGCTGGGGCTGGGCTGGGGCCGGGGCTGCGACTGGGGCTGGGTCCAGGGCTGGGGCTGGGCTGGGGCTGGGTCCTGGGCAGGGGCTGGGTCCAGGGCAGGGGCTGGGCTGGGGCTGGGGCTGGGGCTGGGCTGGGGGCAGAGATGGGGATGGGGCTAGGCTGGGGCTGGGGGCAGGGCTGGGCCTTGGGCTGGGCTGGGGCCGAAGCAGGGCTGGGGTAGGGCTTGGGCCGGGGCTGGGGCTGGATTGGGGCAGGGCTGGGAGCTGGGCTGGGGCTGGGGCAGGGCTGGGACTGGGCTGGGGATGAGACTGGGGTGGGGCTGGGGCTGGGTCCAGGGCAGAGCTGGGGCTGGGGCGGGGGTTAGGCTGGGGCAGGGCTGGGGCAGGGCTGGGGCTGGGGCTGGGTCCAGGGTGGGGGTGGGGCTGGGCTGGGGCAGGGCTGGGGCTGGGCGGTGGCTGGGCCTGGGCTGGGGCTGGGGCTGGGTCCAAGGTGGGGCTGTGGCTGGGACTGGGGCAGGACTGGGGCCGGGCTGGGGCTGGGGCTGGGTCCAGGGCAGGGGCTGGACTGGGGCCGGGGCTAGGCTGGGGCAGGGCTGGGGCAGGGCTGGGGCTGGGGCTGGGTCCAAGGTGGGGCTGGGGCCGGGGCTGGGGCAGGACTGGGGCCGGGCTGGGGCTGGGGCTTGGCTGAGGGTAGGGCTGGGGCAGGGCTGGGGATGGGGCTGGGCTGGGGCTGGGTCCAGGGCTGTGGCTGGGCTGTGGCTGGAGCTGGGCTGGGGCTGAGGGTGGGGTTGGGGCTGGGCTAGGGCTGGGCTCGGGCAGAGATGGGGCTGGGGCTGGGGCTGGGGCAGGGCTGGTCCTGGGCTGGGGATGAGGCTGGGGTGGGGCCGGGGCTGGGTCCAGGGCAGGGGATGGGCTGGGGCTGGCGCTAGGCTGGGGCAGGGCTTGGGCTAGGCTGGGGCTGGGGCTGGGTCCAGGGTGGGGCTGGGGCTGGGCTGGGGGCAGGGCTGGGGCTGGGCAGTGGCTGGGACTGGGTCCATGGCAGGGGCTGGACTGGGGCTGGGGCTAGGCTGGGGCAGGGCTGGGGCTGGGGCTGGGGCTGGGCTGGGGCTAAGGCTGGGCTGTGGCTGAGCTAGGGGCAGGGCTAGGCTGGGGGCTGGGGCTGGGCTGGGTCTGAGGGCTGGGGCCAGCGCAGGGGGCACGGCTGGGGCTGGGCTGGGGCTGGAGGCTGGGGCCAGGGCTGGGGCTGGGGCTGGGGGCAGGACTAGAGGTGGGGGCTGGGTTGGGGCTGAGGAAGGGCTGGGGCACGGTTAGGGCTTGGGCCAGGGCTAGGCTGGGGCTGGGGCTGGGCTGGGGGCTTGGGTCGTGGCTGAGGGCTGGGCTGGGGCTGGGGGCAGGGCTGGAGCCGGGGCTGGGGCAAGACCCCAGCTGGGCAGTGTCTGAGCTCATGCAGGGGTTTGGCTGGGGCTGGGCTGGGGGCTGGGCTGGGGCTGGGGCAGGGCTGGGGATGGGGTTCGGGCTGGGCTGGAGCCGGGGCTGTGGCTGGGGCTGGGCTGGGGACTAGGGCTGGGGCAGGGCTGACGCAGGGCTGGGGCTGGGTTGGAGCTAGGGCCGGGGCTGGAACTGGGGCAGGGGTTGGGGCCGGGGCTGGGCTGTGGCTTGTACTGGGCTGGGGCTGGGCTAGGGCCGAGGCTGGGGCTGGGCTAGGGCCAGGGCTGGAACCGGGGCTGGGGCTGGGCTGGGCTGGGCTGGGGCCGGGGCTGGGGCAGGGCTGGGGTTGGGCTAGTGGCAGGGCTGGGGCTTGGGCTGGGGCTGGGGTGAGGCCTGGGGCAGGTCTGGGGCCGGGCTTGAGCCGGAGCTCTAGTCAGGGCTGGGGCAGGGGCTGGAGCCGGGGCTGGGGGCAGGGGTGGGGCTGGCCTGGGGGCATGGCTGGGTCCAGGGCTGGGCTGGGGCTGAGCTGGGGCTGGGGCTGGGGCAGGACTGGGGCTGTGCTGGGGCCGGAGCTTGGACAGGTTTGGGGCTGGGCTGGGGCCAGGTCTGGGGCTGGAGGCTGGGGCCGGCGCTGGGCTGGGGCTAGGCTGGGTCTAGGGCTGGGGTTGTGCTGGTGCTGTGCTGGGGGTGGGCTGGGGACTAGGGCTGGGGCAGGGTTGAGGCAGGGCTGGGGGTGGGCTGGGGGCTGTGGCCGGGGCTGGGGCTGGGATCGGGCCAGGTCTGGGGCTGGAGGCTGGGGCTGGGCTGGGGTTGGGCTTGAGCTGGGGCTGGGCTGGGGCTGGGCTGTGGCTAGGGCCGGGGCTGGGCTGGGGCCGGGGCAGGGGCTGGGGGCAGGGATGGGGCAGGGCTGGGGCTGGGGCTGGAAGCAAGGCTTGGGCGGGGCTGGGGCCGGGTCTGGGGCTGGGGCTGGGGCCAGGGCTGGAGCCGGGGGCTGGGCTGGGGCAGGGCAGGGGCAGCGCTAGGGCCGAGGCTGGGGCTGGGCTGGGGCTGGGCTGGGTCCGGGACTTGAGCAGGGTTTGGGCTGGGCTGGGGCCAGGTCTGGGGTTGGAGGCTGTGGCTGGGGCTGGGGCCGGGGGCTGGGCTGGGGCAGGGCAGGGGCAGCGCTAGGGCCGATGCTGGGGCTGGGCTGGGGCCAGGGCTGGGGCAGGGTTAGGGCATGGTTGGGGGTGGGGGATGGGGCAGGGATGGGGCTGTTCTGGGGCTGCGGCTAGGCTGGGGCTGGGCTGGGGGCTGGTGCCAGGGCTGGGGCAGGATTGGGCGGGGGACTGGGCTGGGGCTGGGCAGGGCTGGGGCAGGGGCTGGGTCCCGGTCTGGGTCTGGGTCTGGGGTCTGGTCCAGGACTGGGGTAGGACTGTAGCAGCGCCAGGGACAGGGTTGGGGCTAGGCTGGGCTTAGGGCTGGGTCTGGACTGTGGCTGAGCTGGGGCTGGGTTGGGGCTGGGCTGGGGGCAGGGCTGGGCCTTGGGCTGAGCTGGGGCCGAAGCAGGGCTGGGGTAGGGCTTGGGCCGGGGCTGGGGCTGGATTGGGGTAGGGCTGGGAGCTGGGCTGGGGCTGGGGCACGGCTGGGACTGGGGCAGGGCTGGGCTAGAGCTGGGCTGGGGCCGGGGATGGGGCCGTGATTGGGGCTTGGCTGGGGCCCGGGCTGGGGCCAGGGGTGGGGCTGGGGCTGGGGCAGGGCTGGGACTGGGCTGGGGATGAGGCTGGGGTGGGGCTGGGACTGGGTCCAGGGCAGAGCTGGGGCTGGGGCTGGGGTTAGGCTGGGGCAGGGCTGGGGCAGGGCTGGGGCTGGGGCTGGGTCCAGGGTGGGGGTGGGGCTGGGCTGGGGCAGGGCTGGGGCTGGGCTGGGGCTGGGGCTGGGCTGAGGGTAGGGCTGGGGCAGGGCTGGGGATGGGGCTGGGCTGGGGCTGGGGCTGGGTCCAGGACAGGGGCTGACTGGGGCTGGGGCTAGGCTGGGGAAGGGCTGGGGCAGGGCTGGGGCTGGGGCTGGGTCCAAGGTGGGGATGGGGCCGGGGCTGGGGCAGGACTGGGGCCGGGCTGGGGCTGGGGCTGGGCTGAGGGTAGGGCTGGGGCAGGGCTGGGGCTGGGGCTGGGCTGGGGCTGGGTCCAGGGCTGTGGCTGGGCTGTGGCTGGAGCTGGGCTGGGGCTGAGGGTGGGGTTGGGGCTGGGCTAGGGCTGGGCTGGGGCCGGGGCTGCGACTGGGACTGGGTCCAGGGCTGGGGCTGGGCTGTGGGTGGAGCTGGGCTGGGGCAGGGCTGGGGCTGTTGCTGGGTCTGGGCTGGGGCTGGGTCCAGGGCTGGGGACAGGGCTGGGGACGGGCTGCGGCCCGGCTGGGGCTGGGTTCGGTGCAGGGCTGGGGCAGGGCTGGGGCTGGGTTCGGTGCAGGGCTGGGGCAGGGCTGGGCTACGGCTGGGCTGGGACCGGGGATGGGTCCGGGGGTGGGGCTGGGGCTGGGGCAGGGCTGGGCCTAGGCTGGGGATGAGGCTGGGGCGGGGCTGGGGCTGGGTCCAGGGCTGGGGCTAGGTCGGAGCTGGGCCTGGGGCAGGGCTAGTGCAGAGCTGGGGCTGGGCTGGGGCGGGGCTGGGGCTGGGTCCAGGGCTGGGGCTAGGTCGGAGCTGGGCCTGGGGCAGGGCTGAGGTCAGGCCTGGGGCTGGGCTGTGGCTGGGGCTGGGGACAGAGCTGGGGACAGGCTGGGTCTGGGGCTGGACTGAGGGCAGGGCTGGGCTAGGCCTGGGGCTGGGGACAGGGCTAGGTTAGGGCTGGGCTGAGGCCGGGGCTGGGTCCGGGCCTGGGGCTGGGCTGAGGGCAGGGCTGGGCTAGGGCTGGGGCTGGGTCAGGGCTGGGCTAGGGCTCGGCTGGGGCCGGGGCTGGGGCCGGGGGTGGGGCTGGGGCTGGGGCTGGGTCCAGGGCTGGGGCAGGGCTGGGCTACGGCTGGGCTGGGACCGGGGATGGGTCCGGGGGTGGGGCTGGGGCTGGGGCAGGGCTGGGCCTAGGCTGGGGATGAGGCTGGGGCGGGGCTGGGGCTGGGTCCAGGGCTGGGGCTAGGTCGGAGCTGGGCCTGGGGCAGGGCTAGTGCAGAGCTGGGGCTGGGCTGGGGGCTAGGATGGGGTTCGGGCTGGGGCTGGGCCAGGGCTTGGGCTGAACTGGGACCGGGGCTGGGCTGGGGTAGGGCTGGTACAGGGCTGCTGCTGTGGCTGGGTCTGGGGCGGGGACTGGGGCAGGGCTGAGGTAGGGGTAGGGCTGGGGCTGGATTGGGG
Source organism: Melanerpes formicivorus (assembly GCF_026170545.1). NCBI lineage: Eukaryota > Metazoa > Chordata > Aves > Piciformes > Picidae > Melanerpes > Melanerpes formicivorus. Next base: position 2,451 of record NW_027144304.1, on the reverse strand, counting down.
CCAGGGCTGGGGCAGGACTAGGCTTGAGGCTGGGCCTTGGTCTGGGGCTGGGTTGGCGCAGGGCTGGGGCTGGGGCTGGAACCAAGGCTTGGGCAGGGCTGGGGCTGGGGCTGGAGCCAGGGCTGGGGCAGGAGCCAGGGCTGGGGCAGGGCTGAGGTCAGGCCTGGGGCTAGGCTGGGGCTTTGCCTGGGGCTGGGCTGTGGCTGGGGCTAGGGCCAGGGCTGGGGCCAGGCTGGGTCTGGGGCTGGGCTGGGGGCAGGGCTGGGGCTGGGGGCTGGGATGGGGCAGGACTGGGACTGGGGCAGGGGCACGGGCCGAGGCTGGGGACAGGGCTAGGGCGGGGGCTGGGGACAGGGCTGGGGCCAGGCTGGGGCTGGGTTTGGCTCAGGGGTGGGGCTTGGTCCAGGGCTGGGGCTGGGCTGAGGGCACGGCTGGGCTAGTCCTGGGGCTGGGGCAGGGCTGGGGCTGGGGTTAGGCTGGGGCAGGGCTGGGGCTGGGGTTGGGCTGGGGCTGGGGCTGGGGCTGGGGCTGGGGCTGGGCTAGGGCTGGGGCTGGGTCCAGGGCTGGGGCAGGGCTGGGGCTGGGGTTGGGCTGGAGAGGGGCAGGGGCTGGGCTGGGGCTGGGGCTGGGGCTGGGCTGGGGGCAGGGATGGGGATGGGGCTGGGCTGGGCTGGGGGAGCGGATGGGGCTGGGGCTGGGGATGGGGCAGGGCTTGGGCTGGGGCAGGGCTGGTCCTGGGCTGGGGATGAGGCTGGGGTGGGGCTGGGGCTGGGTCCAGGGCAGGGGCTGGGCTGGGGCTAGGCTGGGGCAGGGCTGGGGCTGGGACTGGGTAAAGGGCTGGGACTGGGCTGGGGCTGGGGCTGGGCTAGGGGCAGGGATGGGGCTGGGCTGGGCTGGGGCAGGGCTGGGGCTGGGCTGGGGCTGGGCTGGGGCTGGGGCTAGGCTGGGACAGGGTTGGGGCTGGGCTGTGGCTGGGCTGTGACCAGGACTGGGCTGGGGCAGGGACTGGGGCAGGGCTGGGGCTGGGGTTGGGGATGGGGCTGGGCGGTGGTTGGGGCTGGGCTGGGGCAGGGCTGGGGCTGGGGCTGGGCTGGGGAAACGGATGGGGCTGGGGCTGGGGCTTGGGCTGGGGCTGGGCTGGACCTGGGCTGGGGATGAGGCTGGAGTGGGGCCGGGGCTGGGTCTAGGGCAGGGGCTGGGCTGGGGCTGTGGACAGGGCTGGGGCTAGGGCTGAGGTAGGGGTAGGGCTGGGGCTGGTTTGGGGCCAGGACTGGGGCAGGACTAGGCTTGAGGCTGTGCCTTGGGCTGGGGCTGGGTTGGTGCAGGGCTGGGGCTGGGGCTGGAACCAGGGCTGGGGCAGGAGCCAGGGCTGGGGCAGGGCTGAGGTCAGGCCTGGGGCTGGGCTGTGGCTGGGGCTGGGGACAGAGCTGGGGACAGGCTGGGTCTGGGGCTGGACTGAGGGCAGGGCTGGGCTAGGCCTGGGGCTGGGGACAGGGCTAGGTTAGGGCTGGGCTGAGGCCGGGGCTGGGTCCGGGCCTGGGGCTGGGCTGAGGGCAGGGCTGGGCTAGGGCTGGGGCTGGGTCAGGGCTGGGCTAGGGCTCGGCTGGGGCCGGGGCTGGGGCCGGGGGTGGGGCTGGGGCTGGGGCTGGGTCCAGGGCTGGGGCAGGGCTGGGCTACGGCTGGGCTGGGACCGGGGATGGGTCCGGGGGTGGGGCTGGGGCTGGGGCAGGGCTGGGCCTAGGCTGGGGATGAGGCTGGGGCGGGGCTGGGGCTGGGTCCAGGGCTGGGGCTAGGTCGGAGCTGGGCCTGGGGCAGGGCTAGTGCAGAGCTGGGGCTGGGCTGGGGGCTAGGATGGGGTTCGGGCTGGGGCTGGGCCAGGGCTTGGGCTGAACTGGGACCGGGGCTGGGCTGGGGTAGGGCTGGTACAGGGCTGCTGCTGTGGCTGGGTCTGGGGCGGGGACTGGGGCAGGGCTGAGGTAGGGGTAGGGCTGGGGCTGGATTGGGGCCAGGGCTGGGGCAGGACTAGGCTTGAGGCTGGGCCTTGGTCTGGGGCTGGGTTGGCGCAGGGCTGGGGCTGGGGCTGGAACCAAGGCTTGGGCAGGGCTGGGGCTGGGGCTGGAGCCAGGGCTGGGGCAGGAGCCAGGGCTGGGGCAGGGCTGAGGTCAGGCCTGGGGCTAGGCTGGGGCTTTGCCTGGGGCTGGGCTGTGGCTGGGGCTAGGGCCAGGGCTGGGGCCAGGCTGGGTCTGGGGCTGGGCTGGGGGCAGGGCTGGGGCTGGGGGCTGGGATGGGGCAGGACTGGGACTGGGGCAGGGGCACGGGCCGAGGCTGGGGACAGGGCTAGGGCGGGGGCTGGGGACAGGGCTGGGGCCAGGCTGGGGCTGGGTTTGGCTCAGGGGTGGGGCTTGGTCCAGGGCTGGGGCTGGGCTGAGGGCACGGCTGGGCTAGTCCTGG